>NW_027269075.1:0-16349 GCF_963676685.1 Mytilus edulis
TCACGACCCCCTGGTTTACGAGACCAGTGCTCTAACCACTGAGCTATAGGGGCTTTGACGCATCTTTCGCTTAATGTAGTATATGTTCATCAGGCAAAATTTCTCTCTAAATTTGATGTAAAAAGCCAAATTCAGGATAGAATACTAGAAAACTCATTTTGTTCAGTTCCCTTTTAAAGGAAAGCATGTATTTAGCCAATCAAAGTAGTAATATGATGCTTTGGCTAAAACCCACGAAAGTGCAAATTCTGTAGCTAGTAAATAGGTAAGGTTGAAATCAAACATACATACATATACATATAGTAACCGCTTGGTGCATTCGTGAAAGAAAAAAATATCTACATGAAAAGAAATTAACCTTAAAACTTTTTTTTATTAGTATTTTAATTTTTGAAGAGTGTAAAAGGTGGCAAAAATTTGCGCCGCCCGGGAATCGAACCCGGGTCGCAAGAATGGGAATCTTGCATGATACCACTACACCAGCGGCGCTTCAATATGAAGAAGTGAATTTTATCTATTTCTATATATACGGGTACCCTGTGATACTGCAACTTGTCTACTGTTCACCACAAAATAAATCAACTTGTCATATACATCTAACATTCTTGCAACAGACCTGTAGTTGAATCGAGAAAAACTGTTACGGGCAATAGGAACAAAAATTTGTTAAAAGCAAGAAGTTTTGCGTAAAAAGGTGGCAAAATCTGCCCCCAGTGAGAGTCGAACTCACGACCCCTGGTTTACGAGACCAGTGCTCTAACCACTGAGCTATAGGGGCTTTGACGCATCTTTCGCTTAATGTAGTATATGTTCATCAGGCAAAATTTCTCTCTAAATTTGATGTAAAAAGCCAAATTCAGGATAGAATACTAGAAAACTCATTTTGTTCAGTTCCCTTTTAAAGGAAAGCATGTATTTAGCCAATCAAAGTAGTAATATGATGCTTTGGCTAAAACCCACGAAAGTGCAAATTCTGTAGCTAGTAAATAGGTAAGGTTGAAATCAAACATACATACATATACATATAGTAACCGCTTGGTGCATTCGTGAAAGAAAAAAATATCTACATGAAAAGAAATTAACCTTAAAACTTTTTTTTATTAGTATTTTAATTTTTGAAGAGTGTAAAAGGTGGCAAAAATTTGCGCCGCCCGGGAATCGAACCCGGGTCGCAAGAATGGGAATCTTGCATGATACCACTACACCAGCGGCGCTTCAATATGAAGAAGTGAATTTTATCTATTTCTATATATACGGGTACCCTGTGATACTGCAACTTGTCTACTGTTCACCACAAAATAAATCAACTTGTCATATACATCTAACATTCTTGCAACAGACCTGTAGTTGAATCGAGAAAAACTGTTACGGGCAATAGGAACAAAAATTTGTTAAAAGCAAGAAGTTTTGCGTAAAAAGGTGGCAAAATCTGCCCCCCAGTGAGAGTCGAACTCACGACCCCTGGTTTACGAGACCAGTGCTCTAACCACTGAGCTATAGGGGCTTTGACGCATCTTTCGCTTAATGTAGTATATGTTCATCAGGCAAAATTTCTCTCTAAATTTGATGTAAAAAGCCAAATTCAGGATAGAATACTAGAAAACTCATTTTGTTCAGTTCCCTTTTAAAGGAAAGCATGTATTTAGCCAATCAAAGTAGTAATATGATGCTTTGGCTAAAACCCACGAAAGTGCAAATTCTGTAGCTAGTAAATAGGTAAGGTTGAAATCAAACATACATACATATACATATAGTAACCGCTTGGTGCATTCGTGAAAGAAAAAAATATCTACATGAAAAGAAATTAACCTTAAAACTTTTTTTTATTAGTATTTTAATTTTTTGAAGAGTGTAAAAGGTGGCAAAAATTTGCGCCGCCCGGGAATCGAACCCGGGTCGCAAGAATGGGAATCTTGCATGATACCACTACACCAGCGGCGCTTCAATATGAAGAAGTGAATTTTATCTATTTCTATATATACGGGTACCCTGTGATACTGCAACTTGTCTACTGTTCACCACAAAATAAATCAACTTGTCATATACATCTAACATTCTTGCAACAGACCTGTAGTTGAATCGAGAAAAACTGTTACGGGCAATAGGAACAAAAATTTGTTAAAAGCAAGAAGTTTTGCGTAAAAAGGTGGCAAAATCTGCCCCCAGTGAGAGTCGAACTCACGACCCCTGGTTTACGAGACCAGTGCTCTAACCACTGAGCTATAGGGGCTTTGACGCATCTTTCGCTTAATGTAGTATATGTTCATCAGGCAAAATTTCTCTCTAAATTTGATGTAAAAAGCCAAATTCAGGATAGAATACTAGAAAACTCATTTTGTTCAGTTCCCTTTTAAAGGAAAGCATGTATTTAGCCAATCAAAGTAGTAATATGATGCTTTGGCTAAAACCCACGAAAGTGCAAATTCTGTAGCTAGTAAATAGGTAAGGTTGAAATCAAACATACATACATATACATATAGTAACCGCTTGGTGCATTCGTGAAAGAAAAAAATATCTACATGAAAAGAAATTAACCTTAAAACTTTTTTTTATTAGTATTTTAATTTTTGAAGAGTGTAAAAGGTGGCAAAAATTTGCGCCGCCCGGGAATCGAACCCGGGTCGCAAGAATGGGAATCTTGCATGATACCACTACACCAGCGGCGCTTCAATATGAAGAAGTGAATTTTATCTATTTCTATATATACGGGTACCCTGTGATACTGCAACTTGTCTACTGTTCACCACAAAATAAATCAACTTGTCATATACATCTAACATTCTTGCAACAGACCTGTAGTTGAATCGAGAAAAACTGTTACGGGCAATAGGAACAAAAATTTGTTAAAAGCAAGAAGTTTTGCGTAAAAAGGTGGCAAAATCTGCCCCCAGTGAGAGTCGAACTCACGACCCCTGGTTTACGAGACCAGTGCTCTAACCACTGAGCTATAGGGGCTTTGACGCATCTTTCGCTTAATGTAGTATATGTTCATCAGGCAAAATTTCTCTCTAAATTTGATGTAAAAAGCCAAATTCAGGATAGAATACTAGAAAACTCATTTTGTTCAGTTCCCTTTTAAAGGAAAGCATGTATTTAGCCAATCAAAGTAGTAATATGATGCTTTGGCTAAAACCCACGAAAGTGCAAATTCTGTAGCTAGTAAATAGGTAAGGTTGAAATCAAACATACATACATATACATATAGTAACCGCTTGGTGCATTCGTGAAAGAAAAAAATATCTACATGAAAAGAAATTAACCTTAAAACTTTTTTTTATTAGTATTTTAATTTTTGAAGAGTGTAAAAGGTGGCAAAAATTTGCGCCGCCCGGGAATCGAACCCGGGTCGCAAGAATGGGAATCTTGCATGATACCACTACACCAGCGGGGCTTCAATATGAAGAAGTGAATTTTATCTATTTCTATATATACGGGTACCCTGTGATACTGCAACTTGTCTACTGTTCACCACAAAATAAATCAACTTGTCATATACATCTAACATTCTTGCAACAGACCTGTAGTTGAATCGAGAAAAACTGTTACGGGCAATAGGAACAAAAATTTGTTAAAAGCAAGAAGTTTTGCGTAAAAAGGTGGCAAAATCTGCCCCCAGTGAGAGTCGAACTCACGACCCCTGGTTTACGAGACCAGTGCTCTAACCACTGAGCTATAGGGGCTTTGACGCATCTTTCGCTTAATGTAGTATATGTTCATCAGGCAAAATTTCTCTCTAAATTTGATGTAAAAAGCCAAATTCAGGATAGAATACTAGAAAACTCATTTTGTTCAGTTCCCTTTTAAAGGAAAGCATGTATTTAGCCAATCAAAGTAGTAATATGATGCTTTGGCTAAAACCCACGAAAGTGCAAATTCTGTAGCTAGTAAATAGGTAAGGTTGAAATCAAACATACATACATATACATATAGTAACCGCTTGGTGCATTCGTGAAAGAAAAAAATATCTACATGAAAAGAAATTAACCTTAAAACTTTTTTTATTAGTAATTTTAATTTTTGAAGAGTGTAAAAGGTGGCAAAAATTTGCGCCGCCCGGGAATCGAACCCGGGTCGCAAGAATGGGAATCTTGCATAATACCACTACACCAGCGGCGCTTCAATATGAAGAAGTGAATTTTATCTATTTCTATATATACGGGTACCCTGTGATACTGCAACTTGTCTACTGTTCACCACAAAATAAATCAACTTGTCATATACATCTAACATTCTTGCAACAGACCTGTAGTTGAATCGAGAAAAACTGTTACGGGCAATAGGAACAAAAATTTGTTAAAAGCAAGAAGTTTTGCGTAAAAAGGTGGCAAAATCTGCCCCCAGTGAGAGTCGAACTCACGACCCCTGGTTTACGAGACCAGTGCTCTAACCACTGAGCTATAGGGGCTTTGACGCATCTTTCGCTTAATGTAGTATATGTTCATCAGGCAAAATTTCTCTCTAAATTTGATGTAAAAAGCCAAATTCAGGATAGAATACTAGAAAACTCATTTTGTTCAGTTCCCTTTTAAAGGAAAGCATGTATTTAGCCAATCAAAGTAGTAATATGATGCTTTGGCTAAAACCCACGAAAGTGCAAATTCTGTAGCTAGTAAATAGGTAAGGTTGAAATCAAACATACATACATATACATATAGTAACCGCTTGGTGCATTCGTGAAAGAAAAAAATATCTACATGAAAAGAAATTAACCTTAAAACTTTTTTTTATTAGTATTTTAATTTTTGAAGAGTGTAAAAGGTGGCAAAAATTTGCGCCGCCCGGGAATCGAACCCGGGTCGCAAGAATGGGAATCTTGCATGATACCACTACACCAGCGGCGCTTCAATATGAAGAAGTGAATTTTATCTATTTCTATATATACGGGTACCCTGTGATACTGCAACTTGTCTACTGTTCACCACAAAATAAATCAACTTGTCATATACATCTAACATTCTTGCAACAGACCTGTAGTTGAATCGAGAAAAACTGTTACGGGCAATAGGAACAAAAATTTGTTAAAAGCAAGAAGTTTTGCGTAAAAAGGTGGCAAAATCTGCCCCCAGTGAGAGTCGAACTCACGACCCCTGGTTTACGAGACCAGTGCTCTAACCACTGAGCTATAGGGGCTTTGACGCATCTTTCGCTTAATGTAGTATATGTTCATCAGGCAAAATTTCTCTCTAAATTTGATGTAAAAAGCCAAATTCAGGATAGAATACTAGAAAACGCATTTTGTTCAGTTCCCTTTTAAAGGAAAGCATGTATTTAGCCAATCAAAGTAGTAATATGATGCTTTGGCTAAAACCCACGAAAGTGCAAATTCTGTAGCTAGTAAATAGGTAAGGTTGAAATCAAACATACATACATATACATATAGTAACCGCTTGGTGCATTCGTGAAAGAAAAAAATATCTACATGAAAAGAAATTAACCTTAAAACTTTTTTTTATTAGTATTTAATTTTTGAAGAGTGTAAAAGGTGGCAAAAATTTGCGCCGCCCGGGAATCGAACCCGGGTCGCAAGAATGGGAATCTTGCATGATACCACTACACCAGCGGCGCTTCAATATGAAGAAGTGAATTTTATCTATTTCTATATATACGGGTACCCTGTGATACTGCAACTTGTCTACTGTTCACCACAAAATAAATCAACTTGTCATATACATCTAACATTCTTGCAACAGACCTGTAGTTGAATCGAGAAAAACTGTTACGGGCAATAGGAACAAAAATTTGTTAAAAGCAAGAAGTTTTGCGTAAAAAGGTGGCAAAATCTGCCCACCAGTGAGAGTCGAACTCACGACCCCTGGTTTACGAGACCAGTGCTCTAACCACTGAGCTATAGGGGCTTTGACGCATCTTTCGCTTAATGTAGTATATGTTCATCAGGCAAAATTTCTCTCTAAATTTGATGTAAAAAGCCAAATTCAGGATAGAATACTAGAAAACTCATTTTGTTCAGTTCCCTTTTAAAGGAAAGCATGTATTTAGCCAATCAAAGTAGTAATATGATGCTTTGGCTAAAACCCACGAAAGTGCAAATTCTGTAGCTAGTAAATAGGTAAGGTTGAAATCAAACATACATACATATACATATAGTAAACCGCTTGGTGCATTCGTGAAAGAAAAAAATATCTACATGAAAAGAAATTAACCTTAAAACTTTTTTTTATTAGTATTTTAATTTTTGAAGAGTGTAAAAGGTGGCAAAAATTTGCGCCGCCCGGGAATCGAACCCGGGTCGCAAGAATGGGAATCTTGCATGATACCACTACACCAGCGGCGCTTCAATATGAAGAAGTGAATTTTATCTATTTCTATATATACGGGTACCCTGTGATACTGCAACTTGTCTACTGTTCACCACAAAATAAATCAACTTGTCATATACATCTAACATTCTTGCAACAGACCTGTAGTTGAATCGAGAAAAACTGTTACGGGCAATAGGAACAAAAATTTGTTAAAAGCAAGAAGTTTTGCGTAAAAAGGTGGCAAAATCTGCCCCCAGTGAGAGTCGAACTCACGACCCCTGGTTTACGAGACCAGTGCTCTAACCACTGAGCTATAGGGGCTTTGACGCATCTTTCGCTTAATGTAGTATATGTTCATCAGGCAAAATTTCTCTCTAAATTTGATGTAAAAAGCCAAATTCAGGATAGAATACTAGAAAACTCATTTTGTTCAGTTCCCTTTTAAAGGAAAGCATGTATTTAGCCAATCAAAGTAGTAATATGATGCTTTGGCTAAAACCCACGAAAGTGCAAATTCTGTAGCTAGTAAATAGGTAAGGTTGAAATCAAACATACATACATATACATATAGTAACCGCTTGGTGCATTCGTGAAAGAAAAAAATATCTACATGAAAAGAAATTAACCTTAAAACTTTTTTTTATTAGTATTTTAATTTTGAAGAGTGTAAAAGGTGGCAAAAATTTGCGCCGCCCGGGAATCGAACCCGGGTCGCAAGAATGGGAATCTTGCATGATACCACTACACCAGCGGGGCTTCAATATGAAGAAGTGAATTTTATCTATTTCTATATATACGGGTACCCTGTGATACTGCAACTTGTCTACTGTTCACCACAAAATAAATCAACTTGTCATATACATCTAACATTCTTGCAACAGACCTGTAGTTGAATCGAGAAAAACTGTTACGGGCAATAGGAACAAAAATTTGTTAAAAGCAAGAAGTTTTGCGTAAAAAGGTGGCAAAATCTGCCCCCAGTGAGAGTCGAACTCACGACCCCTGGTTTACGAGACCAGTGCTCTAACCACTGAGCTATAGGGGCTTTGACGCATCTTTCGCTTAATGTAGTATATGTTCATCAGGCAAAATTTCTCTCTAAATTTGATGTAAAAAGCCAAATTCAGGATAGAATACTAGAAAACTCATTTTGTTCAGTTCCCTTTTAAAGGAAAGCATGTATTTAGCCAATCAAAGTAGTAATATGATGCTTTGGCTAAAACCCACGAAAGTGCAAATTCTGTAGCTAGTAAATAGGTAAGGTTGAAATCAAACATACATACATATACATATAGTAACCGCTTGGTGCATTCGTGAAAGAAAAAAATATCTACATGAAAAGAAATTAACCTTAAAACTTTTTTTTATTAGTATTTTAATTTTTGAAGAGTGTAAAAGGTGGCAAAAATTTGCGCCGCCCGGGAATCGAACCCGGGTCGCAAGAATGGGAATCTTGCATAATACCACTACACCAGCGGCGCTTCAATATGAAGAAGTGAATTTTATCTATTTCTATATATACGGGTACCCTGTGATACTGCAACTTGTCTACTGTTCACCACAAAATAAATCAACTTGTCATATACATCTAACATTCTTGCAACAGACCTGTAGTTGAATCGAGAAAAACTGTTACGGGCAATAGGAACAAAAATTGTTAAAAGCAAGAAGTTTTGCGTAAAAAGGTGGCAAAATCTGCCCCCAGTGAGAGTCGAACTCACGACCCCTGGTTTACGAGACCAGTGCTCTAACCACTGAGCTATAGGGGCTTTGACGCATCTTTCGCTTAATGTAGTATATGTTCATCAGGCAAAATTTCTCTCTAAATTTGATGTAAAAAGCCAAATTCAGGATAGAATACTAGAAAACTCATTTTGTTCAGTTCCCTTTTAAAGGAAAGCATGTATTTAGCCAATCAAAGTAGTAATATGATGCTTTGGCTAAAACCCACGAAAGTGCAAATTCTGTAGCTAGTAAATAGGTAAGGTTGAAATCAAACATACATACATATACATATAGTAACCGCTTGGTGCATTCGTGAAAGAAAAAAATATCTACATGAAAAGAAATTAACCTTAAAACTTTTTTTTATTAGTATTTTAATTTTTGAAGAGTGTAAAAGGTGGCAAAAATTTGCGCCGCCCGGAATCGAACCCGGGTCGCAAGAATGGGAATCTTGCATGATACCACTACACCAGCGGCGCTTCAATATGAAGAAGTGAATTTTATCTATTTCTATATATACGGGTACCCTGTGATACTGCAACTTGTCTACTGTTCACCACAAAATAAATCAACTTGTCATATACATCTAACATTCTTGCAACAGACCTGTAGTTGAATCGAGAAAAACTGTTACGGGCAATAGGAACAAAAATTTGTTAAAAGCAAGAAGTTTTGCGTAAAAAGGTGGCAAAATCTGCCCCCAGTGAGAGTCGAACTCACGACCCCTGGTTTACGAGACCAGTGCTCTAACCACTGAGCTATAGGGGCTTTGACGCATCTTTCGCTTAATGTAGTATATGTTCATCAGGCAAAATTTCTCTCTAAATTTGATGTAAAAAGCCAAATTCAGGATAGAATACTAGAAAACGCATTTTGTTCAGTTCCCTTTTAAAGGAAAGCATGTATTTAGCCAATCAAAGTAGTAATATGATGCTTTGGCTAAAACCCACGAAAGTGCAAATTCTGTAGCTAGTAAATAGGTAAGGTTGAAATCAAACATACATACATATACATATAGTAACCGCTTGGTGCATTCGTGAAAGAAAAAAATATCTACATGAAAAGAAATTAACCTTAAAACTTTTTTTTATTAGTATTTTAATTTTTGAAGAGTGTAAAAGGTGGCAAAAATTTGCGCCGCCCGGGAATCGAACCCGGGTCGCAAGAATGGGAATCTTGCATGATACCACTACACCAGCGGCGCTTCAATATGAAGAAGTGAATTTTATCTATTTCTATATATACGGGTACCCTGTGATACTGCAACTTG
This sequence comes from Mytilus edulis, assembly GCF_963676685.1. Classification (NCBI taxonomy): domain Eukaryota; kingdom Metazoa; phylum Mollusca; class Bivalvia; order Mytilida; family Mytilidae; genus Mytilus; species Mytilus edulis. The sequence goes on from NW_027269075.1 coordinate 9,256, forward strand.
TCTACTGTTCACCACAAAATAAATCAACTTGTCATATACATCTAACATTCTTGCAACAGACCTGTAGTTGAATCGAGAAAAACTGTTACGGGCAATAGGAACAAAAATTTGTTAAAAGCAAGAAGTTTTGCGTAAAAAGGTGGCAAAATCTGCCCCCAGTGAGAGTCGAACTCACGACCCCCTGGTTTACGAGACCAGTGCTCTAACCACTGAGCTATAGGGGCTTTGACGCATCTTTCGCTTAATGTAGTATATGTTCATCAGGCAAAATTTCTCTCTAAATTTGATGTAAAAAGCCAATTCAGGATAGAATACTAGAAAACTCATTTTGTTCAGTTCCCTTTTAAAGGAAAGCATGTATTTAGCCAATCAAAGTAGTAATATGATGCTTTGGCTAAAACCCACGAAAGTGCAAATTCTGTAGCTAGTAAATAGGTAAGGTTGAAATCAAACATACATACATATACATATAGTAACCGCTTGGTGCATTCGTGAAAGAAAAAAATATCTACATGAAAAGAAATTAACCTTAAAACTTTTTTTTATTAGTATTTTAATTTTTGAAGAGTGTAAAAGGTGGCAAAAATTTGCGCCGCCCGGGAATCGAACCCGGGTCGCAAGAATGGGAATCTTGCATGATACCACTACACCAGCGGCGCTTCAATATGAAGAAGTGAATTTTATCTATTTCTATATATACGGGTACCCTGTGATACTGCAACTTGTCTACTGTTCACCACAAAATAAATCAACTTGTCATATACATCTAACATTCTTGCAACAGACCTGTAGTTGAATCGAGAAAAAACTGTTACGGGCAATAGGAACAAAAATTTGTTAAAAGCAAGAAGTTTTGCGTAAAAAGGTGGCAAAATCTGCCCCCAGTGAGAGTCGAACTCACGACCCCTGGTTTACGAGACCAGTGCTCTAACCACTGAGCTATAGGGGCTTTGACGCATCTTTCGCTTAATGTAGTATATGTTCATCAGGCAAAATTTCTCTCTAAATTTGATGTAAAAAGCCAAATTCAGGATAGAATACTAGAAAACTCATTTTGTTCAGTTCCCTTTTAAAGGAAAGCATGTATTTAGCCAATCAAAGTAGTAATATGATGCTTTGGCTAAAACCCACGAAAGTGCAAATTCTGTAGCTAGTAAATAGGTAAGGTTGAAATCAAACATACATACATATACATATAGTAACCGCTTGGTGATTCGTGAAAGAAAAAAATATCTACATGAAAAGAAATTAACCTTAAAACTTTTTTTTATTAGTATTTTAATTTTTGAAGAGTGTAAAAGGTGGCAAAAATTTGCGCCGCCCGGGAATCGAACCCGGGTCGCAAGAATGGGAATCTTGCATGATACCACTACACCAGCGGGGCTTCAATATGAAGAAGTGAATTTTATCTATTTCTATATATACGGGTACCCTGTGATACTGCAACTTGTCTACTGTTCACCACAAAATAAATCAACTTGTCATATACATCTAACATTCTTGCAACAGACCTGTAGTTGAATCGAGAAAAACTGTTACGGGCAATAGGAACAAAAATTTGTTAAAAGCAAGAAGTTTTGCGTAAAAAGGTGGCAAAATCTGCCCCCAGTGAGAGTCGAACTCACGACCCCTGGTTTACGAGACCAGTGCTCTAACCACTGAGCTATAGGGGCTTTGACGCATCTTTCGCTTAATGTAGTATATGTTCATCAGGCAAAATTTCTCTCTAAATTTGATGTAAAAAGCCAAATTCAGGATAGAATACTAGAAAACTCATTTTGTTCAGTTCCCTTTTAAAGGAAAGCATGTATTTAGCCAATCAAAGTAGTAATATGATGCTTTGGCTAAAACCCACGAAAGTGCAAATTCTGTAGCTAGTAAATAGGTAAGGTTGAAATCAAACATACATACATATACATATAGTAACCGCTTGGTGCATTCGTGAAAGAAAAAAATATCTACATGAAAAGAAATTAACCTTAAAACTTTTTTTTATTAGTATTTTAATTTTTGAAGAGTGTAAAAGGTGGCAAAAATTTGCGCCGCCCGGGAATCGAACCCGGGTCGCAAGAATGGGAATCTTGCATAATACCACTACACCAGCGGCGCTTCAATATGAAGAAGTGAATTTTATCTATTTCTATATATACGGGTACCCTGTGATACTGCAACTTGTCTACTGTTCACCACAAAATAAATCAACTTGTCATATACATCTAACATTCTTGCAACAGACCTGTAGTTGAATCGAGAAAAACTGTTACGGGCAATAGGAACAAAAATTTGTTAAAAGCAAGAAGTTTTGCGTAAAAGGTGGCAAAATCTGCCCCCAGTGAGAGTCGAACTCACGACCCCTGGTTTACGAGACCAGTGCTCTAACCACTGAGCTATAGGGGCTTTGACGCATCTTTCGCTTAATGTAGTATATGTTCATCAGGCAAAATTTCTCTCTAAATTTGATGTAAAAAGCCAAATTCAGGATAGAATACTAGAAAACTCATTTTGTTCAGTTCCCTTTTAAAGGAAAGCATGTATTTAGCCAATCAAAGTAGTAATATGATGCTTTGGCTAAAACCCACGAAAGTGCAAATTCTGTAGCTAGTAAATAGGTAAGGTTGAAATCAAACATACATACATATACATATAGTAACCGCTTGGTGCATTCGTGAAAGAAAAAAATATCTACATGAAAAGAAATTAACCTTAAAACTTTTTTTTATTAGTATTTTAATTTTTGAAGAGTGTAAAAGGTGGCAAAAATTTGCGCCGCCCGGGAATCGAACCCGGGTCGCAAGAATGGGAATCTTGCATGATACCACTACACCAGCGGCGCTTCAATATGAAGAAGTGAATTTTATCTATTTCTATATATACGGGTACCCTGTGATACTGCAACTTGTCTACTGTTCACCACAAAATAAATCAACTTGTCATATACATCTAACATTCTTGCAACAGACCTGTAGTTGAATCGAGAAAAACTGTTACGGGCAATAGGAACAAAAATTTGTTAAAAGCAAGAAGTTTTGCGTAAAAAAGGTGGCAAAATCTGCCCCAGTGAGAGTCGAACTCACGACCCCCTGGTTTACGAGACCAGTGCTCTAACCACTGAGCTATAGGGGCTTTGACGCATCTTTCGCTTAATGTAGTATATGTTCATCAGGCAAAATTTCTCTCTAAATTTGATGTAAAAAGCCAAATTCAGGATAGAATACTAGAAAACGCATTTTGTTCAGTTCCCTTTTAAAGGAAAGCATGTATTTAGCCAATCAAAGTAGTAATATGATGCTTTGGCTAAAACCCACGAAAGTGCAAATTCTGTAGCTAGTAAATAGGTAAGGTTGAAATCAAACATACATACATATACATATAGTAACCGCTTGGTGCATTCGTGAAAGAAAAAAATATCTACATGAAAAGAAATTAACCTTAAAACTTTTTTTTATTAGTATTTTAATTTTTGAAGAGTGTAAAAGGTGGCAAAAATTTGCGCCGCCCGGGAATCGAACCCGGGTCGCAAGAATGGGAATCTTGCATGATACCACTACACCAGCGGCGCTTCAATATGAAGAAGTGAATTTTATCTATTTCTATATATACGGGTACCCTGTGATACTGCAACTTGTCTACTGTTCACCACAAAATAAATCAACTTGTCATATACATCTAACATTCTTGCAACAGACCTGTAGTTGAATCGAGAAAAACTGTTACGGGCAATAGGAACAAAAATTTGTTAAAAGCAAGAAGTTTTGCGTAAAAAGGTGGCAAAATCTGCCCCCAGTGAGAGTCGAACTCACGACCCCTGGTTTACGAGACCAGTGCTCTAACCACTGAGCTATAGGGGCTTTGACGCATCTTTCGCTTAATGTAGTATATGTTCATCAGGCAAAATTTCTCTCTAAATTTGATGTAAAAAGCCAAATTCAGGATAGAATACTAGAAAACTCATTTTGTTCAGTTCCCTTTTAAAGGAAAGCATGTATTTAGCCAATCAAAGTAGTAATATGATGCTTTGGCTAAAACCCACGAAAGTGCAAATTCTGTAGCTAGTAAATAGGTAAGGTTGAAATCAAACATACATACATATACATATAGTAACCGCTTGGTGCATTCGTGAAAGAAAAAAATATCTACATGAAAAGAAATTAACCTTAAAACTTTTTTTTATTAGTATTTTAATTTTTGAAGAGTGTAAAAGGTGGCAAAAATTTGCGCCGCCCGGGAATCGAACCCGGGTCGCAAGAATGGGAATCTTGCATGATACCACTACACCAGCGGCGCTTCAATATGAAGAAGTGAATTTTATCTATTTCTATATATACGGGGTACCTGTGATACTGCAACTTGTCTACTGTTCACCACAAAATAAATCAACTTGTCATATACATCTAACATTCTTGCAACAGACCTGTAGTTGAATCGAGAAAAACTGTTACGGGCAATAGGAACAAAAATTTGTTAAAAGCAAGAAGTTTTGCGTAAAAAGGTGGCAAAATCTGCCCCCAGTGAGAGTCGAACTCACGACCCCTGGTTTACGAGACCAGTGCTCTAACCACTGAGCTATAGGGGCTTTGACGCATCTTTCGCTTAATGTAGTATATGTTCATCAGGCAAAATTTCTCTCTAAATTTGATGTAAAAAGCCAAATTCAGGATAGAATACTAGAAAACTCATTTTGTTCAGTTCCCTTTTAAAGGAAAGCATGTATTTAGCCAATCAAAGTAGTAATATGATGCTTTGGCTAAAACCCACGAAAGTGCAAATTCTGTAGCTAGTAAATAGGTAAGGTTGAAATCAAACATACATACATATACATATAGTAACCGCTTGGTGCATTCGTGAAAGAAAAAAATATCTACATGAAAAGAAATTAACCTTAAAACTTTTTTTTATTAGTATTTTAATTTTTGAAGAGTGTAAAAGGTGGCAAAAATTTGCGCCGCCCGGGAATCGAACCCGGGTCGCAAGAATGGGAATCTTGCATGATACCACTACACCAGCGGCGCTTCAATATGAAGAAGTGAATTTTATCTATTTCTATATATACGGGTACCCTGTGATACTGCAACTTGTCTACTGTTCACCACAAAATAAATCAACTTGTCATATACATCTAACATTCTTGCAACAGACCTGTAGTTGAATCGAGAAAAACTGTTACGGGCAATAGGAACAAAAATTTGTTAAAAGCAAGAAGTTTTGCGTAAAAAGGTGGCAAAATCTGCCCCCAGTGAGAGTCGAACTCACGACCCCTGGTTTACGAGACCAGTGCTCTAACCACTGAGCTATAGGGGCTTTGACGCATCTTTCGCTTAATGTAGTATATGTTCATCAGGCAAAATTTCTCTCTAAATTTGATGTAAAAAGCCAAATTCAGGATAGAATACTAGAAAACTCATTTTGTTCAGTTCCCTTTTAAAGGAAAGCATGTATTTAGCCAATCAAAGTAGTAATATGATGCTTTGGCTAAAACCCACGAAAGTGCAAATTCTGTAGCTAGTAAATAGGTAAGGTTGAAATCAAACATACATACATATACATATAGTAACCGCTTGGTGCATTCGTGAAAGAAAAAAATATCTACATGAAAAGAAATTAACCTTAAAACTTTATTAGTATTTTAATTTTTGAAGAGTGTAAAAGGTGGCAAAAATTTGCGCCGCCCGGGAATCGAACCCGGGTCGCAAGATGATACCACTACACCAGCGGCGCTTCAATATGAAGAAGTGAATTTTATCTATTTCTATATATACGGGTACCCTGTGATACTGCAACTTGTCTACTGTTCACCACAAAATAAATCAACTTGTCATATACATCTAACATTCTTGCAACAGACCTGTAGTTGAATCGAGAAAAACTGTTACGGGCAATAGGAACAAAAATTTGTTAAAAGCAAGAAGTTTTGCGTAAAAAGGTGGCAAAATCTGCCCCCAGTGAGAGTCGAACTCACGACCCCTGGTTTACGAGACCAGTGCTCTAACCACTGAGCTATAGGGGCTTTGACGCATCTTTCGCTTAATGTAGTATATGTTCATCAGGCAAAATTTCTCTCTAAATTTGATGTAAAAAGCCAAATTCAGGATAGAATACTAGAAAACTCATTTTGTTCAGTTCCCTTTTAAAGGAAAGCATGTATTTAGCCAATCAAAGTAGTAATATGATGCTTTGGCTAAAACCCACGAAAGTGCAAATTCTGTAGCTAGTAAATAGGTAAGGTTGAAATCAAACATACATACATATACATATAGTAACCGCTTGGTGCATTCGTGAAAGAAAAAAATATCTACATGAAAAGAAATTAACCTTAAAACTTTTTTTTATTAGTATTTTAATTTTTGAAGAGTGTAAAAGGTGGCAAAAATTGCGCCGCCCGGGAATCGAACCCGGGTCGCAAGAATGGGAATCTTGCATGATACCACTACACCAGCGGGGCTTCAATATGAAGAAGTGAATTTTATCTATTTCTATATATACGGGTACCCTGTGATACTGCAACTTGTCTACTGTTCACCACAAAATAAATCAACTTGTCATATACATCTAACATTCTTGCAACAGACCTGTAGTTGAATCGAGAAAAACTGTTACGGGCAATAGGAACAAAAATTTGTTAAAAGCAAGAAGTTTTGCGTAAAAAGGTGGCAAAATCTGCCCCAGTGAGAGTCGAACTCACGACCCCTGGTTTACGAGACCAGTGCTCTAACCACTGAGCTATAGGGGCTTTGACGCATCTTTCGCTTAATGTAGTATATGTTCATCAGGCAAAATTTCTCTCTAAATTTGATGTAAAAAGCCAAATTCAGGATAGAATACTAGAAAACTCATTTTGTTCAGTTCCCTTTTAAAGGAAAGCATGTATTTAGCCAATCAAAGTAGTAATATGATGCTTTGGCTAAAACCCACGAAAGTGCAAATTCTGTAGCTAGTAAATAGGTAAGGTTGAAATCAAACATACATACATATACATATAGTAACCGCTTGGTGCATTCGTGAAAGAAAAAAATATCTACATGAAAAGAAATTAACCTTAAAACTTTTTTTTATTAGTATTTTAATTTTGAAGAGTGTAAAAGGTGGCAAAAATTTGC
>NW_027269076.1:0-28640 GCF_963676685.1 Mytilus edulis
ATTGTTTATATCTATTGACGTAAGCTCCCTTTCGTTTTTTTTTAATTTCAGATTTTAAGTTTTGGATTTATGGGGCTTTATTCATAAAAAAGGGGGGATTTTCAACACTTCGGACAATAACTCAAAAAGGCTTCCACCAATGTCCACGAAACTTTGGTGAATTGTTTATATCCATTGATGTAAGCTCCCTTTCAATTTTTATAAATTTCAGATTTTAAGTTTTGGATTTATGGGGCTTTATTCATAAAAAAAAAGGGGGATTTTTAACACTTCGGACAATAACTCAAAAAGGCTTTCACCAATGTCCATGAAACTTTGGTGAATTGTTTATATCTATTGATGTAAGCTCCCTTTTAATTTTTATAAATTTCAGATTTTAAGTTTTGGATTTATGGGGCTTTATTCATAAAAAAGGGGGATTTTTAACACTTCGGACAATAACTCAAAAAGTCTTCCACCAATGTCCCGATGCTGAAACTTTGGTGAATTGTTTATATCTATTGATGTAAACTCCCTTTCAATTTTTATAAATTTCAGATTTCACATTTTCTTGTTATGAATTTTTATGCTTAAAAAAGGGGGAATTTTCCAATAAAAGACAAGTTAAAAGAGCAACGGGCGTATTATGCGCTAAAGCGCAGCCCTTTATTCATTAATGTAACATTTATTGGTTATATATGTATGTTGGCAGTACAAGCTTTTACTTGATTTTATTCGTGTCAATGCTTCAGATAATGGTAACAAATGAGTATTATCATTTTCAATTTAAAAAATATGACATTGAATTGGTACCTTTATGTCATTTTGTGACGTGAAGATTGTTTTTTAACAGTATCATTACTTTATTGAAATATTTGTTTTTTATTTGATTAAGCTTTCATATTAAAACTAAATTGAAATAGATGACTATCAGTAAAAATTACAGTCATAACAGGGAAAACATTGTTGAGAATGGTTTATGATTCTATCATTTTTCCGGGAATATTATCAGGCAGTAACACATCCTCTTTAGATAATCGTAAACATCTCATTCTTTCATCCTGAACGGAAATGTCTAAAATTATCGTTTTCCTTTCACGAAATGATCAGTTAAGAATTTTTGTCAGATTTTCGGAATCCTCTATCTTTATCCATTTGAATGCCTTAAAACATTTTGCGACCCCCCACTTTTTATTTTATAAATCTTTTACATGTATAATTATAAGCAATCTGTAAACGTCTTATAAAATCCTTGTTATATTTAAATAGTTTTTGAGAACTTAAACTTGTTAATAATAAAGCTATGAAAAGTCAAGAGAGAACATTTTCCCCGCCAAAATTTCAATGTCTATTATCTCGAAAACAAGCACATTGACCTATATTTTTTTGCTTTTTTTGTTCCTTTATTAATATTCTATTAATATATACTAGTGTTATGAAAAGCTTGTTATTTTGAAACTGAGTAACGAACTTTCTTAACATGAACACGATTAATACATCAACGAACGCATGTTTAAAAGCAGCTATTTCATGTTCAGGACATGCTGCATTTATAATAGGAACAGTAAACAGCCAATATAGCTAATTTTCAAAAGTTTTGAAATGTGTCCAAATTAAAAGCAAAACGCTATTATTATTCTCAGTGTTTTCATTAAAATAATAGTGATGAAGTGAAAAAGTGTATGGAAGCATTAGAATATCTCATCAAGAGAAACTGAAGAACTGTTTTTACAGAAACAAAAACCTTTTGTTTCGAGTTAGTTATCTTACTTTGAACTAATACTATCCCTCTGCATTTTAACCTCTTAAATATTAATGTTTTGTAATACACTTGTAAATATCATGCTTTTTATTATTTTTATTTACTGTTTATCAGTACATTATGTAAGAAACGCTAAGTCCAACACGTCATGCCTTTTACATAGCCTTAGTTACATGCACATTGTCTTTAACAACACTTATTAAGCGGAGATGTTTGCAGCACAGTCATTTTTTATAAAATTGTCAATAGTCCTTTTTACTATGCTACCTTACTCTAGTATGATGCAGTATGATTGTGTTGAACAATCAGCGGTTCGTAACAGTCGATTTAAACTTTAAAAACTACAAAACCTATGCGTGCAATGTTCTATAATATTTACCATAGAATAGCATATCATGTTTAACGTTGTTACTGTTGAGTGCTAATAAACACGTTTAAAAAAGATCATAGGCAAAAAAAAAAAATAGGAATATCAAAGGCAGAGCGGTAAAACTCATCCGGGAACTATACACTTTCATAGGTTTAATCAAACCATACTGACAAATGTCAAATAGTATTGACATAGTTGTGTATGATTAAGTTCCTAGTTTTACGGGAAAAATAACTCAGAAAAGGAACATAACAATATCAATTGTAACTACATATTACCCTAATCACCATGACTACAAGAAGGGTTTTGGTTGCATTTTAAAGATAGGTGACCACAAGCAAAACAGAAGCTTAAATTATGCAGACGCTTCCATTATTCTTTAACAATTGGCTCAAGATAAAAAAAAAATAAAAGAAAATGCCCAACTCATGGTTAAATCATGGAATATTATATAAACATATGATACTTCCATGGTTAAAGGAAAATTAATCTACAGCTGCAATCAATTATTTTGTATCTATGACCCATTGACTTTGTAAAGTTCAAAAGAAAAGCCAGACAGTAATTAAATTATGACACGTGTCTAAACCAATCCAAGGAGTAATCAAGCATTTTTATAGTGTCTAATATGTGTTTTTTTGGAAGACATTTTGCAGTTTTCTGATCTTATAATTGTAATGAGGGCTTAATTTTGACACTAGTAGTTTGTTCCCAAGTGTATTGGTGTCATGTAATTATTTAAGTATTTTTTTTATTGTGTTGGATTAATTGTTTTATCGTTTTTGTTCCGCATGGTGTTTCGGATATCAATTTAGGTCACACTCGGATCAAGGCCTCTCATCCTCATCAGGTGCTCTGGCCAATATTTAGATTATTCATTTGATCTATCAATATGCTTGTATTTTACATCGGATGCGTTGTAGTCATACAATGCAAATGTAATATGATTATATACAACTGCTCATATACACAAGGTATACATAGCATTACTAGAAATTAATAAAAAGCAAGTTTTATTCCATTGAAATTTGGTAAAACTGTTTCCATCTCTTTCATTCAGTCTACATGGTCTATGAGGTTGAAGAGTCTGTAGATTATGCATTAAAAATATGTTTCTCTCTCTTTCTTTTCTACTATAAAAATAAATCTAGAAATTAATTGTTTTGATAAAATACATTTCTTTGCAAGATGGCTGCACGAGCCTAACGAAGATAATTTGATTATCAAAGTTTTGCGCAAATCATTGACATTTGACGGATATTAGTCTTAGAAAAGGTAGTATGATCTTTTTTTTTTCTTTCTTTTTTTTTTCTTTTATTTGTTTTTCAATAGTCAGGATTTTACACACCCCGTTACACTACCACCTGACAATGGTATCAAGGGGTAAATACAGAAGAAAGAAAAAAAAAGCAATATACAAAATGAATCTCTGACTAATTAATTTTTAACAATAAAAATATTTGAGGTTACATATAGATTTTATTTGATTTATCTCTCCTCTCTCTCTCTCTCTGACTTACTCACATACAACAATAATACTTTCACTCATCTGTTTTGCTACAATATGTATCATGACTTACTTTTTAATACAATTTTTTTGAAGATATAAATTTGCTCATAATTTATAAATTATTTCTTTTCTCTGAACTAAACATAGATAATATGAAAACAACACTTAGTTTAATATTACATGTAAAGGAGACCAAAATTTTTCACAAACTTGTACTTTATCATTTTTCTTTGCAATATGATTTTCAAGAAATTGGTATTTCTTTATTTTATTCTTTAACTCACTCAAGGTAGTATGATCTTATAGCTTTCCTTGCAGACCCACTGTTCAGCTGTATACCCTATGTACATTATCTTTGACAGATGTCAGTCAATGTAGTAAATGTGGTTGATGTAATTGAAAATGAGATTCTCAATTATGTCGCATAATCATATTATAATTTTGATAATATTACGGTGTGCACTCATCTCAATTTTAGAATATTTGTTTTTTTTTAAAACAAAAACAGTCTTGTTTTCAATCTAACAATTACGTGAAATTCATTTTGAATTTTTAACTAGTTCTGTATGTTCTGTTCTGAGAGACGGACAATTGAAACTATATATTATTACAGTACTATGAAAATGTATAAAATTCGTCGCCTTATTCGACTGCTCATATATCCGTTTATGGGCTTGTGACAAATGATATCGAAATGTTAACTTGCTTCTTCATGCTTCTTCAACTATATAAAACAATCAACTTTATGTGAAGGAGAGATTTGGGGAATACGGTACAAAGAAGTATTTAAAATTGCCATGTCAAAAACAAACAAAAAATGATAAAAAGGAAGTCCAAAAGCAAAACATAGAATAAGAGACTGAGTAACACAAACTCAACCAAAACCCTAGGGTGAACCCAAGTTTATTTTGAGGGTAGGGAGATCCTGTTAAAAAACAGACATACTTCCGACATTATGTTTTTCCCGAACATGCATAATTTGTTAAAAAATATTACTATATTCTATACAATGATTTTTGTCTTTACGGTACCACAATACAAAGATTTTTTTTACTTCCAATCACTGCCCTTTTAAATGCTGTAACTTTCTTATGAATGCATAAAATATAATATGAGGTATATATAGAAAGATAAAAGAATAGTCTTTTAAATGAATGCAATATTTTTATTATGCAATTATTATGTAATCAATTGTATTGTAATTAGTGGCAAAATCTCAGTCAGTTCACTTGAATGAATTTAGCTCTATCATCTCTTAAACTATACAGAAAATGTTAACGAAATCTTAATTAACACATCATGGGCTTCAAAATGGTGTCTCAAATTGTCCCTATGGTATTCCATTCTCTCATAAATTTCTAATTACTGTAAACATCTCTTACGTTATATTTGTTATTCTCGTGGTATTTTGTCTGATGCTTGGTCCGTTTCTGTGTGTGTTGCGTTTCGGTGTTGTGTCGTTGTTCTCCTCTTATATTTAATGCGTTTCCCTCGGTTTTAGTTTGTTACCCCGATTTTGTTTTTGTCCATGGATTTATGAGTTTTGAACAGCGGTATACTACTGTTGCCTTTATTTACCACATGAAAGAAGATAATGTTTAATTAGGTGTAAAATTTGTTCTATACATTCTTTCTGAAATCTGAGACACCCTTTTGTAGATATGTCCATATGAACAACATATTATAAAATCAGCTCTCTAGGAAAACCTATGCAGAAGCTAATTTCAATTAAAAGTGGAAATTTGGTGAAAAATATTTTAGACACAGTTAACATTATAATTGTTTATATAATTGTCGCATGATACTAACATTGAATTAATATGAAAGAGTAATCTGTTAGCTATCCATAACTACTACTGTTAAAAAATTTCAAGCATTATTAAGGAAGTTACAGCATTTTAAAACTTAGGAGTTCGAGTTATAAAATCTTTGTATTGTGCTACCTTAAGTGACCTTTAGTTTTTTGTTGGGAATTAGTATAAAATAACACATTTCGGGGTGGATGGATAAACGAGCTTGTATTCATGGTATATTATATATTCGGGTCTTTGCTTTTGTGTCTATCGTCCGTAACTGTTACCTTGACGCTACACAACACAGTTTGTCTGTCCCAGTCATTAAGAAAATGTTACTACGTTGGGCTTACGTTATTTCATTCTGACTATCCGTTATTCAAATAAAAACATGGATTTCGATCAAGCAAAACGTCAAGACGACAGCGCACATGCACACAATGAACTCCTAATAGAAGTCCCAACTTCAAGCAGATGTCCGTCTAATGATTCACAGTAAAATGTTGAGACTAGGCAGATACGTGAAAAAAAATCAGGAATTATTCACAAAGAAACGTGACAAATTCTGTCAGAAGATCCGTTTTGTCTGATTTTTAATTCCAGTATTTTAGAGGGACCACGCCACCTTTAGAATTCTGTCATATTATTGGCTTGATACACGCATTTTCTTGTGTAGAAAAGAGTGGAATGAACCTAGTTTTTATAGGTAGTGATACTTCTCTCTTGTATGACGGCATGTTCATGTATTTTAAAAAAAAGAGGGAGCAGTCAATTCATAAAAGACACACAATATGCAGTAACAAAATCTGGAAACTGAAGTCCTCACAAGTTCGCCTCTTACTGTGCGGAAGTTATGTCTGCATTTCAAAGTGATTTGCCTTCTAATCTTAAATATCTAGTTTGAAAAAAATATGAACAGATCACTCGGATAGGAATTTAATCTACGATCCTTTTAGGATTCTTTTGTTATACAAGAAAAACCCTTACTAAGAAATATGGTATGAGAAACCGTCGATTAGGATCATTGACAACCACTCTTAAATAATACAGCGACTGAATGATTATCATGAACAGATACACTTATACATGTAGCTATTGAAACTCAACGCATAGAACGTATGGATTCATCAAAATTAACTCAAAGGAAAACGTTATAGAAGCTATTGCATATATCCAAACCTTGGTTCATTCTTTGAAAAGCAAAATTTGCACCAACATGTGATCACACTGTCCAACGACTTGAACTATCTGCTGCCGTATTATCTGCTGAGATCACACACAGCATCGAGGAGATTTATATTTACACGTATACACCGTGAATTTCTATACATTCAGTAAAGTGTTCTTATGTTACATCAGTAATGAGACGTTGCGTAGAGAAGAAAGTATAAGCCAGTTTACCTTTCCAAATCAACAGAAATCGCGTACCAACTAGCCATAATCCTTAAGATTTAAGAACAACAACCGTACCAACTCATGAAATTAGAGTTATGTGATTTGTTATTAAAATGAAAGAAACGAATTCCAAAATCAAACCCGATGGATAGACTCATTCCGTTTTTGGACAATCAAGCACTATTACGACTGGAATTCCGTATCGAAAAAAACGATTTAAACCATTGATCGTCCCATGACGCCTTCATATATCAGCACTACTAGTATTATTTCGAAAATACACATGTACCATAATTACAATCACAAATCAAGGTCGCCACTTTACAGATGGAGCGATTATTAGATCCACAAGCTTCTAGAAAGTAAGAGCAAAACACTTCGTCTCATTTATTATTCACATATGTGGGACATTTCGCAAACTAAGAGAAAAAAGCGAGTTTCAACTCATTTATGACTTACCAGGGAACTGTCTTGATCCTTCTCCTTTTTTTATACATACTTTGGAATAGACCTTTTAACCCAAAAGAATTGTTTTCACGTAAAACCCATGGTGGATACGCCAAATAAAAAAACTCGTCGAGGAAATAAACACTTTAACAATAATAAACGCCGTCAGAAGATAAACTGCTATCGGAGGGCAAGTTAAGATTCCCCGATCTAACCGTTGGACAAAGGAGTAGGTCCGATAAGGGGCCGATTTTGGCCTCAAATTTCAGGTTCATCTAACGAACTATTTTGGACACTTTTTAACACTTTAATGTCTATTTCAAGTGATTCAATTCGTTTGTGTGAAAGATTTTAACTATTAAAGTCATAAAAACACTCCGATTTAAGCGTAAATATGAAAAAACTATCAAATATGCAAAAAAACGTCACTTTTCAGGTGGTTTTGTCAAAAATGAAAGTGACCGCATCCGTGTTCATCCTCATCCTTTATATATGTTATGTATTATCATCAAATACAACTTACATTTCAATATTATGAATGAACACGAATGCAGCCACTTTAATTTTAGACGGAACCCGTCTAAAATTTAACTGATTGAAAATACTTAAATTATGAAGATTTCAGTAATTTAGCATGACCTAATGATAGTAGTACCCGATATATGTGCATTGTAATGTCAAAAGCAGCCCATATTTGTGTAGCAGAAACATTCTACTTTCAAATAAATAGCTAAAAGATTACATTTTCACAATTTTGTAAAACTGCTATATTTTGGGGCCAAAAAGGGGTCTTACTGAACCTACTCCTTTTATAGGCGCGGTTGACGACTTGATGATTGACTCATGGTCTTTCGACGTTGAGGACGAACCCTTCAAGAATTTTGTATACAGTTCTGGTACAGTATGGAGCATCCGGTCCACATGGGTGGAGCCTAGCTAGTAAAGAATGATTGATGTCGACAGGACAATATTTTAAAACTAAAATAAAAAAAATACTGAATTCCAAGGAAAATTCAATACGGAAGTCATAATCTATCCTTGTCAACCCCACGGAAAGGAGTTTAATTTAAGATGTACTAAATATCATGGCAGAAGTTAAAGCAATAATTAACTCAAGAACTCTGGTACCGATGCCGAATGATCAAGGAAATCCGTTTACCTTGACCTAAGCTACATGTATGTTATTGACAGAGAAGACTTATTACATCTTCACTTCAGATCAGCTTGGAGAATTCTACACGGGATCTATATTATGTCGTATGGAGACGTGTACAGATTCTGGCCAGTGTTTTCTGGTCCCGTTTGAGAAAGTTGTAACTTTCAACTTGTTAAAAAGTTGCAGTAAAATTGTTTTAACTTTAATTAGTTTTTTTGTCAAAACTAAAACCATGGCATAAAAGAAGCAATTTAATCAGGTTAAATTACTAATATTTCCGTACATGTGTGTTTTACAGGAAAAATTGAATTCAAAGGCCATGCGATTTTGGTTAAACAGGATGTTGCAATTTTGAATGAATGTTATTTAGAATTTAATGACCAGGTGTGATATTTTCAATGAGTTTTCCCCCAAGCAGGAGGTTTTACTTTATACTTTAGCTCCGGACTCGATTGTAAAAGAAGTTAAGCAATGCATAGCCGGGTTACCAAACGACCACCTTTCTATTAAAATGATTTTTTGCATATCGCAAGTCTGTTAGATTGATTTAGTTCAATTTTTCAATTCTAAACTAGAACTTTTTGGGGTAAATATTCTTTTCGTTTTTGGTACCTTTTGTGTATGCTTAGAACAGATACACTGATCCATTTCTGCCAAATTGCAAAACGAAAACGGTATGGAATCAGCTACAGAATTTATTTCTGATTTTAATAATAAAAGGGAAAATTCACGATTTTTTACTTATGGTTTAAATATGTTCATTATGACATATTATATATATTCACAAAGTTTTATCGCTATATGTGCAGTAATAAAGGAGAAATTCAATAATTAATGAAAAAATATTAACTGCTTCCTGTAGGTCGTGACGTTTTCTCCTGGTTTTTGCATGCCGGGATTTAAAATACAATCATTAAAAGTCTTGGTTTTTAACTATATTTTAACGTAATCGTAAGCGCGCCGATGACTAATGCTATATCTAATAACCATCCGATAATAAGAAAATAAAACGCACAGACGTGCAGTTGTACACATTCATGAGATAATTTTTCTATATTTCCAATAGGATTTGTATAGTAAGAAGGATTGGAATCTCGTGAGCTTTTGCATAGACTGTAGTATAATGTCTTATGCAGCGCGAGATTTTGTGAGATTACCCGTGATGCATCTGAAAAATGCTAAACGTGATCTGATTCATGGCGGACATTTGCATCACCTAAACAAATAGACATCGATATGTAAGTATTACAATCCATATTTATCAAATATTATGCTTGAAATAAGTTTAAAATGGTTCTGGTGTAATAAATAACTTTTACGATCGCAGTAAGAATACACGGCTCCATAGAATGAATTTGCATATTGACCGAAGTGACCTCACCCTATCCGCCTATTGGGCGGTCCTAACATCATTTTCTATTTTTATACTCCTTCCTCAAAAAACGGAGATGAGTGATAAAATTTATATTTTCTGATAGATATATGATTTCTTCGTGTATTGAGTAAATTTCGTAGTGATTGATGCATTAGTTTTCCTAATTTTTCCGTTTCTTTGAGTTGATTACAACAAAAATGGCGTTCTGGATCGAAAATGGGGATGGCTTAGGAAAAATGAATAAAGTTCTTCAATTGGCCTAGAGTAATGTTCAAACATGTTTACAAACGTAAAACATTGGTGATAAAGTGTATTGAAGAAAGCTCAAACCGCTAAATAAGGGAATTTTGATACTTTTCTGTCTTGAAAAATCAATGTGGTTCTCAGATGAATCGCAATTTAACAGGCCAAAATTGGGAGGGGATCCAGTTGTCATAATCATCCGATACTTCCTTTCTGTTTCGACCGAAATGAAACCGTTAAACCATGTGTTTTGAAGTAGTTTAACATCAATTTTAACAAGCCATGTTCCATAGAAAACACCATAGCTTTGCCGATGTGGAAAGGGACAATGCATGGATGGTAATCTTTTCAAATGTTCAGCCCAATGTTTACCAGTTGGCAGTTCAGTCCGTATTATGATCAAACGTTCAGCCCAATTCAAGTTAATTTGTGAAAGTATTCACAGGCACTTGTTTCTATCCATATGAAGGTCGACTATCCATCTATTTATATAGTCGACCTTCATATGGATAGAAAGAAGTGGCCCCACCTCAACACAACTCATAATCTGACATCACAATACATTCTCTAATGAAAGCTTGAAGGCACTTCATTATATAAAATATAAAGCATTGCCTCCCGTAATGTACTCCCATCTACATGTATATCTGACATCTGTTTAAACACATATCACATGCATGATATGAGCAGTCTTGAGACTTCTCTCGGCTCAACTGCTAGTCATTACATTGCCATGTTTACTTTAAAAATAAGAAGATGTGGTATGATTTCAATTGAGACTTTCCTCAAAGAGAGACTAAATGACATCGAAATTAACAATGTACAGAAAGAGATGATTTTTCAATTAGGACTTCATTTACGACAGCTTAATCACCCACATTTGTAGGGTCAACAGACGTTACTCATTCATAAATAAGAAATTAATATTGGTCTATATATATATATATGCATATATGCTTTGGTAGATTGTTATTTGGTTGTTTAGGTAAGCTTCTTTATTTAAATTTACATATAAGAAAAAAGATGTGGTTTATATGATTGCCAACAAGAGTTT
The DNA here is from genome assembly GCF_963676685.1 of Mytilus edulis. Lineage (NCBI taxonomy): Eukaryota > Metazoa > Mollusca > Bivalvia > Mytilida > Mytilidae > Mytilus > Mytilus edulis. The sequence goes on from NW_027269076.1 coordinate 11,085, forward strand.
ACATGTATGTTTACAGTTATGTAAATGAACAAAGTACATGTACATGTGAACAGACAGACAAAATAACTCACAATATGAAAATGTGTTTTTTTTTACAAGCATTGTTCGAAGACACACATGTGACATAATAACCAATTAATCTTTCCTTAGTGCTATTCAAAAGCAAAATATGTCTGATGTTCAAATGTAAATTAAATAGAAAAATCTTACTATTGCACACTGATTATAATTTGGCAGAATTGTAAGTGCCCCTTTTTTAGTTCTAGATAAAACACTATAGATATATAAAAAAGGAAGATGTGGTATGATTGCCAATGAGACAACTTTCCACAAGAGACCAAAATGACAGAAATTAACAATTACAGGTCACTCTACGGCCTTCAACAATGAGCAAAGCCCATACCGCATAGTCAGCTATAAAAGGCCCCAAATGTAAAACAATTTAAACTGGAAAACTAACAGCCTTATATATTTATATACAAAAAATGAATGAATAACAAATATGTAACACATAAACAAACGACAACCACTGAATTACAGGCTCCTGACTTGGGACAGGCACATACACACATAATATATCCATGTTATTACATTTAGGTTCTGGATTTCCTTTTTTTATATGTACATAATATATGTACACAGTTTACACAATGTGTCATGTGAGTTGCCTATTAGAGCTTTCTTACAAATTGACGAAAGGTACGTATGCTTGACGAATCCTACGTAAGACTCGTTTTAGGGATCCTTTATTTTGACATATTTAAATAATAGTCGTGGAATTTCGGACAATTATCCTACATGCAACGACACTTATTAAATTGGACTTTTTTTTTAGATATATTTAGAATTTCGGGACGTACGATAGGTTAAAATTAATACCACCAGGTCGGAGGAGATAAATCTACAAAATATCCTGAATACATCTAGTAGTCAGACGAATAAAATGTCTCTAAAAGACTAAAAACCGACCCCTCCCCTACTCTTCAATATTACAATGTTGCACTGTTTAACCTCAGAAAATGCCAAAGCAAAGACATTGTCTTCTTCCCTTATAGAAAAATAAGAAAAAATTAAAACACAAATACTTCCTTCATTCAAAATTTGCAACGCTAAAAAATAATAAAATGAAAATGAATAAAAAAGATGATCTTCATACTTTGCCATATGCTGGTGCTCATTTACTAACTTTTGAATCATCGTCTCTCCTCTGGTAATATTCATTGCTCCCATCCCCCAGCCCCCCCCCCCCTCCCCCCCCCACCCCCCCCACCGCAGCAATGGAACGAATATTTTAGCGTATAATTGCGTTTTGCCTATAGTCCTGAACATTCATGAAATATTAGCCACTGGACGATAAGTGACAACTTCGCGTCTATCTTCCAAACATGTGTACTGTTAAATCGTCATTATATTAAAATCTACAATGTATATGGTGCAAAATTATAGATTTATTTTCTTGATATACAAAATCTGTTTTTCTAGATTTATTCACCATTACTTTTTAAAAACATTGTAGCATCATTTTTTTTAATCAAATTTCGATATTCCACTTTGACAATTTGCTAAAAGTGTACTATACAAAATAAAAATAAATGTGAATCTTGTCGTTAAATATAGACTAACGTACTTCAATAATGCCATTGAAAAGTTAATCGTGAAACTCGTGCTTAAAAAATTCCCGCGGAAATGTGTGTACTCGTGGTTTACAGAAGTAACGTATCGGACGTAAGTTTATTTGACACTATTTTATTCTGTTTGATTATATTAAAATCGTGTATTATTTGCGATATTATTATTTTTGAAAAATAAACTTGATTTAGAAAAGAATGCGGTTTTACTGGATAAAACAAAGACTCTTTTAACTGTTATTGTGGAAATGAAATACGTGCTCCCTTTACGTTCGTTCGTACCTTTCGTCAATTTAGAGCTTTCTTACAAATTGACGAAAGGTACGTACGCTTGACGAATCATACGTAAGACTTGTTTTAGGGATCCTTTATTTTGACACATTTAAATTAAAGCCATGGAACCATTACCCTACATGCATCGACATTTATTAAATAAGATTTTTCTTGAGATATATAGGATTTCGGGACGTATGAACGGCGGCTACAGGCTACAATACAATACCACCAGGTGGAAAGAGATAACTCTTCAAAATATCCTAAATACAGGGTAGTCAGAAGAAAAAAATGCCCCTCAAAACTAAAAAAAAATTGTTTCAACCCCCCTTCCCCCAATCTTCAAAATAACATTACCTTTTTTAACATTTAAGATATCACAAAATCTGTTTTTTCTAGATTTATTTCACATAACTTTTTTTAAAACATTGTAGCATCATTGTTTTGCAAATCTCGAAATTCCACGTTGACAATTTACTGATAGTGTACTATAAAAAATAAAAACAAATGTGAATCTTGCCGTTAAATTTAGACTCATGTACATCAATAATGCCATTTAAATTTTAATCGTGAAACTCGTGCTAAAACTATTTCCGCGAAAATGTGTGTACTTGTGGTTTACGTAAGTAACGTATCGGACGTAAGTGTATAAGACTCTATTTTTCTTTGCTTTTTTATATTAAAAGCGTGTATTACTTTCGATATGTTTATTTTTGAAAGATAAATTCGATTTAGAAAAGCATTCTGTTTTACCGGAAAAAACAAAGACTCTAAATTTTTATTGTGGAAATGAAATACGCGCTCCCTTTACGTTCGTTCGTACCTTTCGTCAATTTGTAAGAAAGCTCTAGTATAAGAAAGCTCTACAAATTGACGAAAGGTACGAACGAACGTAAAGGGAGCACGTATTTCATTTCTACAGTTAAAAGAGTCTTTGTTTATCCAATAAAACAGCATTCTTTTCTAAATCAAGTTTATTAAAAAAAAATAATAATATCGCAAATAATACACGATTTTAATATAATCAAACAGATAAAAATAGTGTCAAATAGAGGTCGGTCATATCAGAGATGACCAGGATAATGACGAACGAACGTACGAAAGCGTAACTTAACGAATCGTACGAAGCGGGAACGGTAGTTTATACATATTAATGAATTAATTCAACATTAAATCGTCCAAGTGAAAGAAATTGCATGGTTCTGCATGTAGTTAAAAGAAATATTACCTGTTTATAAGTTTACTCCAATCATAAATAGCTTAATGTTTACTGCAATAGAAGAAGGTGCACTCGATATTCACATTGATATAATTTATTTTTAATTTCAAATCTTGTTTTCTTTTCCGAAATTTATCTATCTGCGTTGGCTTATACCCCCAGAAAAGCCAGATAAGGCTGATTACAAGGAACTCTGATCAAATCAAAGAAATAAGTTCCTAAATTTTTTTATTTTATTTTTTAAATATTTTGCATGTCGTAAAAGGGGATGCTACAAAAATAGTTATTGAAGTTTATTGCTAGTGTATTGATATTTTTGCTAATCAAAGTGCAGTTGCATCCCTTATGGTTATTATATTTTCCGCTCATTCAATTAGCTTATTCATTATAATAGCAAATTTATACGAATACTATTATCCAATTTACCAATCTTTGAGTACTAAGGGATATAGCCTTAGAAAAATTGGACCAGATCATCCTACCCACGCACACAGATGGACCTTATTAATTAATAAGTACATTTCAACTGGCTGAGTATCACATTATGGCATAAAAAAATAAAAAAAATCAGACAATATAATTAAAACATCATTTTGAAATGTTGGTTTAGACATTCTTGAGACAAATACATTTTTTGTGTGTGACATTTGTCCGATTGCTATAATATGGCTTCATATGAAAATCGACAATTTAGGACAAAGCTCTTATTTCAATTATAGTAAACATGTAATTACCGGAAATTAGTTATTTTGTACCTATTTTTCTACACTAAATCAATGGGTATATTACTAAACGAAATCCTTCCACATTTCAAACGTCAAAAATAATGACATAGACTTGAAAGGCTTATTATTGGGAAGGAGCGAAATACATTATTTTCTCGCCGAAACTCCAAAGTGATAACCAAGTTTACAATTTACGAATGACATACATTTGTACTCCATGCCTCAACAGCACTTTCTGGGTTTGAATCGTTTATTGTATTTCCGTTAGTTCTACCATTGGTGTCCAGGATCATAACTTAAATTTTTAAACGAAATTTCCTTCCACGAGGACCAAAACTGCATTGGCTAGAGGTATAAGGTAGGATTGAGATCTCACAAAACATGTTTAACCTAGCCGCATGTCAGTTGCGCCTATCCCATGTCTCTGGCCTTTTTTAGTCGTGTATGTATTTTTTAATTTTAGTTCGTTTATATGTGTTGGAGTCTAGTATGACGTCCATTTTCACTGAACTAGTGCAAAATTTTATTTAGGGGCCAGCTGAGGCCCACCTCCGAATGCGGGATTTCTCGCGGAGTTGAAGACCTTTGGTAGCCTTCGCCTGTTATCTGCTCTTTGGTCGGGTTGTTTTCTTATTGACATATTCCCCATTTCCATGGCTTCTGAATTTTATTTAGAAATATCTTTTGCTGATTTTATTTTGTAACAGCGATCAAGGTTTTTGCCTAATGGTGAAAGGAGAATATGTCAGGAAATCACAATAAGGCTTGCAATTTCAAGGGAACATTTTGATTGTTTTTCGTATTGTTATTTTGTGATAATTTTACAGAATTACAGCCAATTGCATTGAGTGTGTAGGTAAAGGTATAATCTGTAGTTAGCTTGCTTGTTAGCTAAACAATGAAGTCAATAATATATAAGGTATACTACCTTCCTTTTATTATGGGTCAAAGAACGGCCTTCAACACGAAGCCTTGGCTATAATGTTGTTGTTTTTTTTCATAAGCTTGGGTGGGTTTGGGGGGGGGGGGGGGGGTTCTTCCTCACAAACGCTATTGGTATTGTTTTTATACACATTAGTATCTGCATTTATCTTAAAAATTTGTTGTGAGGTTCCAATGTCGTCATTTGCATTTTCGATGGACCAAGTAAGTCTTGCATGAAATCTGATGACATGTATGATAACAGACTACCATATGAGTTTTAGGGGGAAGGGGGGGGGGGGGTGGCTAGGATGAAATTTGAAAAGGCAGGACATGAATGTGGTGTAAAAAAGGCGGATGCTAATTTATGTAATAAAAAAGTCAGGATAAACTTATATAAGGCAGGACCGAATAGGGTGAATAATAAAAAGTACAGAGATCACAAAAAGTGCAAGACAACATTTAACATACTGCCCAAGCCCCCTCCTCGTTTAAAAAAAACCCTGACATATTTTTTATATATAAACTGATCGATGAGATTACATATAAAACTTTAATACCCAATTAAAAACACAGATAAAGAAAAGATCCCACAGCATCAAATTTACATATTGTTTGAGAGAATCTAACATATGCATTCATATCTGTACAAGTATAGTAAAAGTTGTCGGTGCACTCGAATACTCCTGAGCGTAATGTTTATTTCATCATGCGTCCAGCAATTGTAAAAACTACATGTATATGATATCGTAACATACGTAACACTTTTATACGTCTTTTATCAATAAATCATGAAAACCATTTTAAGTTGGTTTGCATAATGCATTTCTCTCTATTATCCTGATTGCATCCGAATACAATTCAAACATATAAATAATTACATAACAACACCTTTTGGTTTTAGGTATGTTTGTAAACATACAATTACCGGTCCTTATACGTTCGTTCGTCGAGATAGGTTCGTTCGTCAATATCCTGGTCATCTCTTTAAAGACGTATCAACCGTATCATATACGTTGACGTATCCGCATCTGCAGATATACCAAAAAACAGTATAATTTTATGATCCCGAGCTTTAATTTTCTGTACTTTCAATAATGCAAATGGGCGAATGATTAATTTCTAATGCAGAAATTTACAAAACAATAAGGAAATATCGAGTTTTTGTGGAATATGTAACCCTACTTTTAAAGATATTCCGTTATAGTTGGAACAGTTTACAGGCATGATAGGAGTGAATACGGTAAACTCGTTTGTTTGTGTATGAACTTGTGCTCACGTAGCATTGACAAAATTGAAATTGTTAATTGTTGATTGACAAATAGAGTGATACTCAGTACTTTCTATTACATTTTATGATAAAATCGCAGATGAACAATATTCAAAGTTCCTTACATGTATATAAGTAGTACATTTGATTTTTTTGTTTTTGTTTATTCATATAAGATCTTGAAATATTTTTTAAATAGATTATTAAAGGATTGTGTACGATATTCGTGTACTTGCTCTACTTTGGCTCCTTTTTAAGGGCATGTAAAAGTAGTTGATAGAACCACTTATTTTTTTTTTACAAAACATCACTATCACAAATATTGAAAGTGTATGTTTGATTGTTTCGAAGAGATTCCAATTAGTTTTTTTTTTAAATGAAGTACGGTCTTATTAATAAGATCGGGATCACATAATATTTTTGATATATCTGCATATGCGGATACGTCAACGTATACGATACGGTTGATACGTTTGTAAATGACCGACCTCTAATACACTTACGGTCCGATACGTTACTTACGTAAACCACGAGTACACACATTTCCGTGGGAATTGTTTAAGCACGAGTTTCGCGATTAACATTTCAATGACATTATTGAAGTACGTTAGTCTAAATTTAAGGTTCATCATAAGGAATTGAAAAATATGGCCGTGTTTACACCTCCAAAATTACTATGAGTACAGACAAACTGGTACATACAGGAAAGTTTTAAGGCATGGCAGGAACTAGATATATAAAAGTTATATGAAGTCTACGTTTCAGAAAATTAAAAACTTACCTGGATTTTGATGTTCATTTTTTTCCAGTCTGCAGAAGATAGCAAAATAAACAAACACCCGAGTTTCATTTGATACGGTCCACTCAGTTACACAGTTTAAACCTGTTAAATCACCTATTGTTTACAGGTATCTATTGTCCATCTATTGTCCAGTTAAATCAATACTACTCACAACATTGAGTATATGAGGGGAGCATCTCAATCGTTTTCACTACTTAGTTAATTTTTGCACCTTCTGCAGGAACGAAAAAAAATGGATAGCAAAATCTAGAAAAGTTTATAATTTTCTGAAACATAAAATGCATTTAAAATTTATATATCTAGTTCCTGCCATCCCTTAAAACTGTTGCAAGTGTATAGGTTAGTCTGTACTCAGAGTAAAATTTGGGGTGTAAATACGGCCATTTTAGCCAAAAGGTTATGATGAACCTTAACGAAAAGATTCACTTTTATTTTTATTTGTTACAGTACACTTTCAGAAAATTGTCAAAGTGGAATATCGAGATTTGCTAAAAAAAAATGATGCTACAATGTTTTTAAAAAGTAATGTTGAATACATCTAGAAAAAAAGACTTTGTATATCAAGAAAATAATTCTACAATTTTGCACCATATATATTGTGGATTTTATAATAACGATTTAATAGTACACATGTTTGGGAGATAGACGCGAAGTAGTCACTTATCGTCCAGTGGCTAATATTTCATGAATGTTCAGGACTATAGGCAAAACGCAGTTATACGCTAAAATAACCGTTCAATTGCTCCGGCGTATCATATCATGCCAAGAAATTGCCTCCGTTGAAATTCTGCAAATATCCCATAGAGCAAATTACATGGATGATTAATATTGACCATTTGGTATATGGTCGTGTTCTTAGCGAGACGTACATAAAGGTCATAAATTAATTTGTTGAATGAAATTAAATCTGTATCTAATAATGGGTGCCGTAGGAGGTCCACCGGAATTTTTAGCTAGGATTTCTTGGCATGGGTAACACAATAATATGAACCCTTGCAGAAAGAAAGAAACAAACAAACAAACACACACACATTAAGCAATCAATCATGTTTCTTAGGAGGGGGAGAGACCGTTTTACAATTGCTTTTTTTAAGCAATTGATTCATATTGTAAAACGGCGTTTTTAACCATTTGTATGTACCATTTTTATTTTAAAAAATGTCCCCCTGGGACCTCCTTTTGCCCCCCCCCCCCCCCACCCTAATTTGTTTTTACCCTCCACTTACAACTGTTGAATGAAGCTGTGTGCTATCTATCCTTTCAACGGAGAAGAACGACAACTCCGGTTTTTTTCTCTTTAATATTGTATTTAGTAAAACATAGATCTCTTCTGAAAAAAAGTCCACATGCTTGCAAGTTATCTGATGTACTCTGAAACTACAAGTCCAATCGACCTAAAAATTTGCAGTCAGCAGGGCATACATGTATCTAAACTTCACAAAACACGTGGTGCAGCTACCTCCCAAGAATTTCCGTAGAGAAAAGAAATTGCAATGCCGTAAAAATTGCTCTCTAGGTCCATTAATCTCAATGAAATCCTACAATAAAATGTCTGCTCCCATATTATATTAAAATTTGTGTTACAAGCTGCTATTGAGAAATGTACATTGCAAGAAAATAATCAATGATCGTGGTTTAAAGTTACACAGTATAAATTAAATCCAAAACATGCACTGCTCGTGAACTGTGATCGAAACGTCAATTTCCTACAATGACAAAAGAAATATACATCGTGTGTATTCCCTCGTTATATACATGTCTGTCTAACGTCTCCATCTAAAAAGACTTATATACATGTTGTCTGTCTAACGTCTCCATCTAAAAAGACTTATATACATGCTGTCTGTCTAACCACTGTGTCTAAACCACACCGGCAAAATTTGCTCGGACTCGATGGTATCTAACATCCGGCACAATGACGGAACACTAATAGACAAAAGAAAGGTAGGTTTCTCCTTATTTTTTTATATTTTTTTTTATGATATCGAAGAATATATATACATATACAACTATTTTCTATTGTGAGATGCAATATTTTCTACAACCGTTCTATATTAACGGAGAAATAAGTCAAAATGCATGTCAAAATGACGAATTGAGTGAACCTTGCCTCGAAATTGTTTAATTTCTCGTTAAATTGTTCACATTGTATGAAAAGAAAGGTACGGGAAGATAGATTTTGACACGGAGATTGCAAATTTAGTTATTATGAGCATCTCCATAATTGTATCTCTGTGTATGGAACGAAAGAAATGGGTCATGTCAAAATGGAACTGGCCGGTTTCGTCAATGTATACAACCCGGTTTCGTCATAGATTTAAAAATGCATAACTCGGTTTGGTCAAATAAAAAAAATCATAATCGCATTACATTATAATTGATTATTTTACTTCAGCGTTTAAAAGGAGTTTTGTTGGTCGTTGGAAAACAAGTTCGTTCACTTGACAACGACTTATTATTTATATGAGTCACAGATTCAAATAAATAATAAGCAAAAACTTGAATTCCTACTCTTATAGAACACAAATATTTTAATATACTTTGCATTCCGAAATTTTTTAACAGCATATTGAGATTAAAGCTCTCTAAATATGCGTTTTCTATATGAGTTATGGAAAATATGCTGAACATGTTTAAACTTGAAATTAAAGTTTACGGTCTTAAAAATCGAAACACACAATTGATATGTGATTTTCTCGCACAAAAGGATGGACACCTTTATAAGTAATCTAATCATTCTATGTATGTAATCTTTTCTACAATCGTTAAAAATAAATCTTCTTAAGGATAAACGTTGATAATAAGACATTGGTATATGCATGCATAATCGACATAGAAAATAAATGTAGGATTACAACTACCATGCATTAAAATAATTTTTTTATCCCTTATTGTAACTATACTGCTATGTACAAATTAGTATAATAAATAGTCTCAGGTCATCGACAAAATTCAATAATAATTATTTTGTTAACATTACTAAAAAAAAAAGAGTCTGTACTGTCGCCGTTGTGTTATGATGATCGTACACTGACGTTGATCAATATTTTTTGACAATATATATATACGGACAAACGGATTCAGTTTATTTCAAAGTGGACGTAATTCGAACAACTTTTACATACCGCTGAGCGTAGCGAGTCGAACAATATTTTGATTATTTTTTGCTTTACAAATCGTTAAATACAGGAATCAATATAGTTTTGGCAACCAAAGGTGGGGTCGGGGCGTGCAACCTATACGTCATCTAGATTCGCCACTTATCTTATAAAGTGTATACCGAATTAAAATATTGTAAGAAATGAGAAGACAGGGATACCCGGGAAATCGGATTATGTGAGTTGGATTATGTTTATTATAATAAATGCCGAATATCAAGTTCTTTTTATCGATTTCTATACATTTTTTCAAAGATATATAAAAGTTATATAGCAAAAATGATAAGGCAGACAAATATACAAATAAATCGACTTGGCCGATATCCTAATAAAACTTATTGACCTTTAATTACGAGTTTTTTTTTCTTCATTTCTTTGCGTTTTTACACGCCCGTCCCAATTTTGACAGGAAGTATTATTGTATACACCCGTCTGTCCGTCCGTCCTTCCATCCGTCCGTTCCTCCATCTATCAGTCATTCGGTCCGTCCGTCTGTCCGTCTATCTATCAGTCTGTCCAGCATAAACATGTTGCACCGTAACTTCAGGACAGCTTATCTTATTTTCTTAAAATTTAACATAGTTATTTCTTATAATGGTCAAACGATCTGCAAACCTTTTAGTGAAAATCAAAAATCTTTTTGAGTTACAGAAAATGTAAGTGAAACAGGAATGTGGGGTTTTTTAACATGTCGCGCCATATCTCAAAAACGAAGTATTATAACGGCATTGAACTTTATACACTTCTTAGTTATATAAATATTTTAAACTTCTGTTTACTTTTTGGTGATGTTTAAAATTTTGGTTTAGAGTGATTGAATTTTTTTACATTTATAATTTAGGGCCCTGTTATAGCTTGCTTTCATGCAGTTTGTGTGTTTTTCTCATTGTTTAAGGCATACGCTGACCTAAACTTGATTAATTCAACATATTTTTTGTGTCTAAAAGAAAGTTGTCTCATTGTCAATGTTTATGGGATAAGTGGTTACCGTCACTTCTTCTTAATAAGACCTAGATATAAATGACGGTCATGTTTTGCAAACCAACTTTTATACACATTGAAAATACAAAACTGTCAGATATTGTTTTAGAAAGTTATCTTGAAGTTTTAATTGATTTTGAACTGTACAAAAAATGAATTTGAACTGTAAAAATAATGTGAAAAACATGCCTATGAAAATAAATGTGCCAACCAGAAACGGGGAGAAAGTTACAAATCTCACTGCTATGTTATGGATGCGTAAGTGTGAAAACTCGCTTTAGTGCGCAAGTAACACAGTATATATAGTACCAGAAAATCTGGCAGGACTGCATGCATGATTAATTTGTGCAGAACAGTATAGACTATAGTCGGTTTGGGACTGTTCGTCAATGATTGAATGCATAAATGTATTAATAATTGATAGTAAATATTGTAAACTAAGTGTATATAATATAGTATAGTAAATTAAAATTATGGCACAATCAAAACACATCCTTTTATTTTTCATCTTTACATACTACTATTATAAACAAAGAAAATATAATAATGTTACAAAATAATTAGATACCAGTGTTTGCTATTCAGTATTTATATTCCATTTAAAATTAGTTTGAAGTTAGTGAAATAAGGAATACGACTTTCATTAGGAAAATGTGTATTATCATAATTAACTATGTCCAAAAGTGCCCGTTTAAAATAGATTTTAACACGCCAAGTTTACTTTACAATAAATATATATTTAAATTCTCGAAAGACAATGTTTAGATCCGTGCCAAAGTTTCTTTTCATAAATTGTTTGTTAAAAAAAACCAAAAAAAACCGGGTGATATATGTAGACGAAACCGGGTGATTGTGTAGTAACAACATTGACGAAACCGGTTTATTTTAATTTGACATGACCCTTTTCTTTCGTATCATACACAGAAATACAATTATGGAGATGCTCATAATAACTAAATTTGCAATCTCCGTGTCAATATCATAGGCTATCTTACCGTACCTTTCTTTCCGTACAATGTGAACAATTTAACGAGAAATTAAACAATTTCGAGGCAAGGTTCACTCAATTCGTCATTTTGACATGCATTTTGACTTATTTCTCCGTTAATATAGAACGGTTGTAGAAAATATTGCATCTCACAATAGAAAATAGTTGTATATGTATATATATTCTTCGATATCATAAAAAGAATAAAAAAAATAAGGAGAAACCTACCTTTCTTTTGTCTATTGGTGTTCCGTCATTGTGCCGGATGTTAGATACCATCGAGTCCGAGCAAATTTTGCCGGTGTGGTTTAGACACAGTGCTAACGTCTCCTTCTAAAAAAGACTAAGTTTTCGCTATTATAAAGCCTCGTCACGTGACGCCACAACCTAGCGCGACCTGAAATAAAATAAAAACTTTCCTAACTAAATATAAAACTTAACCATACCAAGAAATTGCCTCCGTTGAAATTCTGCAAATATCCCATAGAGCAAAGTACATGGATGATTAATATTGACCATTTGGTATATGGCCGTGTTCTTAGCGAGACGTACATAAAGGTCATAAATTAATTTGTTGAATGAAATTAAATCTGTATCTACTAATGGGTGCCGTAGGAGGTCCACCGGAATTTTTAGCTAGGATTTCTTGGCATGTACACATTTAGGGACGAGGTGCAATGAATATTACCAGGGGAGAGGCGATGATTCAAAAGTTATGAAACCAGCAACGGCATAGTATGAAAATCATCTTTTTTTCTTCATTTTCATTTTATTATTTTGAGCGTTGCAAATTTTAAACTAGGAAGTATTTGTGTTTCTGTTAGGGAAGAAGACACTGTATTTGCGTTGACAGTTTCTTAGGTTAACAGTGCAACATTGTAATATTGAAGAGTGGGGGAAGGGCCGGTTTTTAATCTTCTGGGGCCATTTTTATCGTCTGACAACTCTATATTTAGAATATTTTGTAGTGTTATCTCCTCCGACCTGGTGGTATCAATAATCATATTCTAACCTATCGTACGTCCCGAAATCCTGAATATATCTCAAGAAAAATTCAATTTAATAAGTGTCGTTGCATGCACGATAATTGTCCGAAGTTTCACGACTATTATTTAAATATGCCAAAATAAAGGATCCCTATGACGAGTCTTACGTATAATTCGTCAAGCATACGTACATGTACCTTTCGTCAATTTGTAAGAAAGCTCTAATATGATATGTATGTATGGAGTAGTCCCAGGTTAAGGGGAGGGTTTGGATCACGATAACATGTTTAACCCTGTCACATTCTGTATGTACATGTATATGCTTGCCCCAAGTCTGGAGCATGGTATTCATTGGTTGCAATTGTCGTTTGTTGATGTGCTACATATTTGTTTGTTCATAATGTGTACATAAATTAGGCCGTTAGTTTTCTCGTATGAATTATTTTTGAATTTCATACCACATCTTGTTTTTTATATTGACTATGTAACATCCAGCAGGAAATTTATTTGCATATTTAGGATGAGAACATGTTAAAATGTATATTAACCATGCATTGCACTAAGCTTACACTCTGAGCTGGCCTTTTAAAGTGCTAAATGACACAGAAATTGACAACTATAAGTCACTGTACAGCTTTCAACAATGAGCAAAGCTCATACCACATGGTCAGCTATAAAAGGCCCCGAAATGACAAATGTAAAACATTTCAAACAAGAAAACTAACAGCATAATTTATGTCGTCTATGTACAAACAATAAACGAATAACTAATATGTGACACATCAACAAACGACAACTACTGAATTACAGGCTCCTTACTTGGGACAGACACAGGCATCCAGCATGTGTTGTGATACATTGTATTGAAAAAGCCATATTATAACATCTTTGTATTGCCAATATAAAAAAGAAGATGTGGTATTATTGTCCACAAGAGACCAAAATGACACAGACAATAACAACTATAGATCACTGTACGGCCTTCAACAATGAGCAAAGTCCATACCGCATAGTCAGCTATAAAAGGACCCGATATGACAATGTAAAGCAACTCAAACGAGAAAACTAACGGCCTTATTTAAATAAAAAAATAAACTCAATATTACATTTTTTTTTTGCAGTATTCACCAAAATGCCAAAACTTAAGAAAAGAAGAAATTTCCACTCACAAAGAAAGGTCCCAAAAAAACCTAAGCAGTCGTCTGCCAACAGCAGTTTCAATCTTGACCATTCATACACCAGTCATGATCATGTAGACTTAACGACAGCATGCCTTGAAGAAGAAATAGAAATAGGATTGATAAATATTGCAGAAATTGAAGACATAACACAGCTAGATCATGTAGATGTTGAAGATATACAACTAGAAGAGAGCCTTTATTCTGACCCTGTTAGTTCAACAATGCCATATGAAGATTTGAAAACTAATTTACAGAAATACCTAAGTACTTCATATACACTTGATCAAAACAGTGACTACATTCAAATTATGCAGTTGTACCCATCTACAGGCACTGCATCAGTAAAACTAAATGTTACCATTGACCAGAAGTTTGCAGCCAAAGTATTTGTTCACCGGATAGAACTTTGCTCTGATCACCAATTATGGAAAGATTTGCCAACAACATTTGATTCAATTATTAACATTCAGTCTTTACTATCTAAACTTGAAAGCTACTCCGTGTGTGTTGGGAACTATGAAAATGACCTTATAGATGTAATACCAATTGGCAGCGCAGTGCAACGTGCTAAACCTGCTTCAACAAACTGTCATGGTTATAGAGAGGGTGATTTCGGTGCAGTCAAGGGAACTATATCATATTCGTCAACAGTCCGCAATGTTCAATGTGCACTCCTTGTGCAAGGCAGAGACATATATACATATATTTGTGTATATATGTCTCTGTGCAAGGTCACAGATGTTACCAGTGCAGTCAACTGAGACGTATTTTAGTAGGCAGGAAGTACAGACAAGAAGAAAAGCAACGCAAAACTCAGGAAACCTCAGGCCCAACCGACTATACAAATCCTTGATTTCCCTAAATATTTCGATTTATTTTTGTAGACAGCACAAGAAATTTTTATTATTATTATTTTGCTTTAATATATGCTTTTTCATACTGATAAAGTGAATAAATTGAAGTATATAACTTTAAACTGTTAAGACAATATATAGGTTTACGCTTATTGACCTTTTACTATCTACGTTATTACTAGGTTGATGCGATGTGTGTATTATTCTCCGACAATACTTGTGAAGGTAAAATGTTATTTGCAGATTGGTAATTAGCTTGGCCTCTAGGGCACTCCGTGCCAGGTGCGACTGTCTATTCTATTCGGATCAGTGGATTATAAGACAGGAGGTCGCGTTTAATACACAAATTTAAAAAACATTTTCAAGGTGTTGACAAAACATTGGCGGGGAAGGGAATTTTTCAAACAAAGATTGGTTTAATAAAGACTGTAAAAAGGTTAGACAAGAATTTCGAAAAAGCAGAAGACTTTATAAACACTATGGCTCGAATTTATTTAAAGAAAGACTTCGACAGTCAGAAAAACATTACAAAAAAGTCATGGACGAGAATATTAAAAAATATAACGAAAACTTGCGCACTAAGATGAGACATATGCGATTCAAAAACCCCAGGGAATTTTGGAAAATTTGGAATAAAGTCAAACATAAAAACAATTGTAATATCACCACTGAGTCATTGTTTACTTTTTTTAAAGATATAAACAAAAATAAGTATGAAGGAGATACTTATGATATTAACAATGATGTTAGTCAAGAATCTTCAAATTCTATGTTAAATGAAAGTATTACAGTTGAAGAAATATTAAAAGCTATAAAACATATAAAAAATAATAAATCGTCGGGTGACGATATGATTGTTAATGAATACATTTCCTCGTCTATTGATTGTATGATTGATATTTATGTGTATATTTTTAATATTATTTTTGATTCGGGTATTTTACCCGAGGCATGGATTATAGGTAATGTCATACCAGTCTTTAAGAACAAAGGTAGTTCTGCCGAACCACAGAATTACCGTCCTATCACTCTTTTGTCATGTCTTGGTAAGATTTTTACTTCTATTTTAAACACTAGATTATGTGATTATCTTGATGAGTACTCTATTTTACTAGAAAATCAAGCAGGTTTCAGACATGGATACTCAACTACTGATCATTTATTTTCAGTATATGCACTATTCGAGTTACTAAGATTAAGAAAGAAGAAACTTTACTGTGCCTTTGTCGACTTTGAAAAGGCCTTTGATTTTATACAGAGAATTTTTTTATTATTTAAACTTTTAGAGAATAATATAAATGGCAAATTTTTCCGTATTATACAAAATATGTACGAAAATGTAAAATCACGCATTATATTAAATGGTGAGAAATTAGAGTTATTTACTTGTGAAATGGGTGTAAGACAGGGAGAAAATCTTTCCCCTGTTCTGTTTGCAATATTTTTAAATGATTTACAGCACTTTTTTGAAGGCAAAGATGTACTTGGTGTAAATTCTATTAGTGATGACCTCGAACACGAGTTAACAGTATTTTTAAAAATATTTATGTTATTATATGCGGATGACACTGTGATGTTTTCCGAGAGTAGTGAAGATTTACAAAGCATGTTAAACGAATTTGATGATTATTGTGAAAAATGGCAACTCAAAATAAATGTTAACAAGACAAAAGTTCTTATATTCTCCAAAGGGAGACAACCCCAAAAATATTAGATTTGTTATACAGAATAGAGAATTAGAAATTGTAACTGAGTATAAATACCTCGGTATATTTTTTGCTAGAAGTGGCTCTTTTTTAAAGACCCGAAAATATATTTGTGAATAAGCTACAAAAGCAATGTATGGTATTTTAAAAAAGTGTAGACAAAACAGTTTGACTATAGAATGTCAGTTAGACATGTTTGATAAGATAGTTTTACCTATTCTTCTTTATGGTTCGAAAATTTGGGGATTTGAAAATTTTGATTTGATAGAACGTGTACATTTAAAATTTTGTAAGCTTGTTCTACATCTAAAACAGAGTACACCTAGCTGTATTGTTTATGCGGAATTGGGTAGATATCCTGTAATTGTTAATGCCAAAGTTCGTATGGTTAGTTTCTTATGTAGATTACTATGTGGCAAAGAAAGTAAAATTTCATGTCTTTTATATAAACTATTGTATATTAATTTTCATAACTATGGTCTTAACTGTAAATGGATATCATTTGTAAAAACTGTTTTTGATACATGTGGAATGTCAAATATCTGGTTGAATCAAATGTTAGATAAATGGGTAATTAAGAGTATTGAGTTGAAACTTAAAGACCAGTTTTTGCAGAATTGCCTAAGCGAAATTAACACTACTCCTAAATGCTTATGTTATAGAATTTTTAAAACTGATATTAAATTAGAAAGCTATTTTTCCAAATTGTCATTATATAATCAATTTTTATTGTGTAAATTTAGATGTGGAAGTCACCGATTACCTATCGAGACGGGAAGGTGGAATAACATATCAAGAAATGATAGGTTGTGCCATCTTTGCGAATCAAGAGACGTAGGTGATGAATATCATTATGTTATGTCA
>NW_027269077.1:0-31993 GCF_963676685.1 Mytilus edulis
CTGTACTCATTTCTAATACAAAACTGAGGTTAAAAATTATAAAGTCAATTAGTGTTCACATGTATGAGGTGTATAGATGGACATTATCAGTTCAAAGACAGAGGAAAGAAGTCTGTATGTTTTGTGGTCACACATACGGTTAATAGCTTATATATATGCATCATATAAAAAATCGTTGAGATAACTTCTAAATTTCTAAAGCCAGAATAACAACTGAGATGGACAGAATTATAACTTTACTATACTGTATAATTCTTAGAACTGTGTCACAAATTAACATTCTTTTCAATATGTTCAAAGTAACTGTGTTTTAATGAAGTTTCAACAAACATGTACCTTGTATGGTTTCATAATATTAGTTCCAAAAGGAACATATATTCTGGAATATTATTTCCACAGGAATGAATATTACAGTATATACTGCAGCTGTGCTGTTTGAGCAGTCAAATTGTATTGACTGTATATTTATATGTGATATACAGTCACTGACCGTATATCACCTTGTTTATGACGTTGACAATGCTTTTCCGTACAGTTTTATTTATGACGTCAATAAAACATACAGGTTCACGCAATTTTACATTGTCCTCTCACAATTAAAGAATGACGGTTTTTACCTAAATACTTCATTTTGACCACAAGCAAAGTTAAAGAGGATATATGAACCACATTTTAAGTCTATCCGTCCGTCAGTCCCCACTTGTTTGCGGCCCATGTCAAATTAAATCGGGTAACTCATACATGTATACAGTTCATCCAAAAACCAATGATTTCAAATATAAAATGCATTGCCTTGAACTATAGAACTGATGTTAAACACACTAAGTTCAGAGATGTATTATGGGATGGCATGTGGTTCTTCATAAACTAAATCAGTTCATTTTGACATTGGCATTGACATTTGAGCCGTCAAGTTTTCAAACATTGTTTGATTCGTCTTTGTCTGGTTTGTGTCCGGTCCATATCTTTTGAACCGTTGGATATTTCAGTTATTTTTTTTTTTTTATATGGATCCAACCATAATGGAATCCTTTCCGCGACATATATATATATATAGCTGCAACACTAAGGTTTACCAAACTTCAGATACAGAAGTCGGTTTCACAAAAAAACTTAAGACAAGATTAATCGTAAGTAAACTGAACTATTCATGACTTACGACCAGCTTTAGTCGAAAGATTTGTTGTGAAACTGACCCCAGATGCAAAATTAGAATGCGGTGAATTAACTAAAGTTAGGTCCCAAGATGACCTTTATTTTGACAATTGGGATTGTATACTTTAATTTCTTAACGTGTTTTTTTATTAGGACTGCATTTATTTTCACTCACGTTTGTGCAGTCAAAAGGTTTGCAGTTAAAAATGCAAGTATTAATGTCTTACAGTGACTTGACTGTAAGTGTTGCTATCCACCAATTGCAACTTATTCAAAATTCTGACCAAATTGCAATTTGTTTTATAAAATCAAATTGTTCAACTGGTCAGAAATTTGAACTAACTGCAGTAGAAAACCACAGTCAAGTAGTGAAAGTGCAAGGTGATAAAATAAAACATACTTACAATCCTATAAGACTTTAACTCCACTTTAATGATGTTATGACAAAATCTGTTTATCAGTTTGTATAAGTATATTATAGTGATTTCCATGCTGAAGGAACTGTTATTATTTTGAATTGCTATAAAAATGTCCAAACTAAGCTTTCATATAGTTTTTCTTTCTAAACATGTTCTATATTCATAAGAATGAGGTGCATTAAAGTCACTAAGCGTCTTTTCTGAAAATGTCACTCGCCTAACAGTTATAAGAGTTGCAGTATATAAAGAATAATCATACATTGTCTCGAAATATCAATCTGTTATTTGTACTCGGCTCGAAACAGGTAGAAAGCTCGGCACAGCCTCGCTTTCTACCTGTTTCTAAGCCTTGTACAAATAACATTGATATTTCGAGACAATGTATGGTTATTCTATATATATGTTCCTAACGTAATTATAGATTATCGTTGATCATCTCAACGAGCTTGATTTTTTCGCTTGAGCTGGTACAGCGAAAGTGAGAAAAGCAATCGAGTTGAGATGACCAATGATAATCTGTTTATCGCTATTTTACCTTTGGCGACGTTGTCAATTTCATGTCAATTTCGTTAGCAACGCCACGTGGTCTCCTTAGTTTCTAGCGATAATTTTTTCCATCTCAAGCGAGAAGCATGATATGAAAATTATCACAAAAAAAGATCAAAAGAAAAATGCACAAAATAGCGATAATAAATGGTATAGAATATTTGTTCCAACAGGAACAGATATCATGACATTGTTTATAACAAAGTTTCCATTGGAACTTCTGTTAGGTGGAACAAATATACATTGACATTATGACTGATTTCTGATGAATACTAGTATGTTTTATTATGCAAACAGAAACTTTCTTTAACATTAAAAGTCTTTTTTGGAAAAAAAATCATTTTTTAAAACTATTTACCTGTATTATTGACGTAAATGAAAGGTGTCAATGTAAATATAACGGAATTTGATGAGACTGTCATTAAAGTGAGAAGGTTAGCGCTAAAGAACCAGGTTTAATCCACCATTTTCTACATTTGAAAATGCCTTTACCAAATCAGGAATATGACAGTTCTTGTCCATTCGTTTTTGATACGTTTTGTTATTTGATTTTGCCATGTGATTATGAACTTTTGGAATTGATTTTCCTCTAAGTTCAGTATTTTTGTGATTTCACTTTTTTCTTATTGGAGCAAATGAAATATGGTTTGTGGTGCAAATGAAATGCCAATTGGCGCAAAAGCTAAGCACTGGTTTTCATGAACATTGCGAAAAAATGTAGTTATAAGTATTGAAAACTTCTTTTTGTAATTTCATCATTATTCATAGGGTTTTAAAAGTGTTGACCGTGTACACATTTTAAGAATGAAGTGCTTCCATATGCTTCATACCAAATGAACTTCAGTCAACACTTTTACACCCTAATGAATTTACAAAAAAAAGAATTTAAGAAAGATAATTTATACAATTTATTTTAGTACATACTGTAATTAAAATTATAAAGAAAGTTGATGTTGAAAAGAAGTAATTTGAATGTTAATTTTTTATATTTTCCAGTTTTTTTTAAAAGAGAGGTCTAAACTAGGTTTAGTGGACATTGCTACCACACAATGGAATATAGGCAGTCTCCTCCATTCTAAACAAGAGGATGACATATCGTGTGGCTTGTACGTTCTGAAAGTAAGTTTTATGTTTAAATTTGGATGAATTTTTTTTTTTTTGATTAAACAACATGTCTACCTAATTCTCTCTAAAATTATTAGATCATATAATTTGAGATTCAATGGTCACAGCTATGTCCAATTGAGAATCAAATGAAACTTAACCACAGTGTCATCTGCTATTGGTCAATTTATTGTCAGTATGAACAGATTGAGAAAATATTATTGATATTGAAAATATTAAACATCACATGCAGTTTATTTTAATTTAAAACATGTATTTAGAAGATGATTTTTTAATGGGGTTAAATGATATCAGAGTGATAGATTTTTCTAAGCAGAATTAATGGTCCTGTGAATTAAAACTACACAGAGAACAATAGCTTTTGTATCTATTGAATGGGACAAAAGTTTAAATAGAGTGAAAATTAGAAGATTAATCCGTGGAAAAGTTTTATTTGGTTTGCAATAAAATTCTACAAAGTAGGACCCATTTTCATGATTGAAAATAGTGCATGCTTATATAAAATGAAAAACCAAGTTCAACAGCTTTGTCCTAAACCTGTGTTTATTCTGTTTATACTTCTAAGCAAGAATCGTTTAACATGTCTTTACTGATCTCTGATTAGTGTAAAACAGATGATTTCATTTGCACAGCATTTTTTCAGCGTTTGGTTCGAGCCCCAAAGAGAAAGCATCCAAGTATTTGCAACATAGTCCCTTAATAGAATAAGGAGCAATATATAGGAAAGATTCGGGTGTCAATTAATAGCTCATTGCAAAAACAATTTCTATTAGGGGACAACTTATTATTTATTTGAATCTGTAAACACTTGAATTCCTGCTTTACTAAAATCAAAATGATTTTAATTTCCCATTCTAGTGCAAAAACTTGAATATGTAAAATTTAATGTTCAAACTATAATAGTTTTAAAATAGATATCTTGATCACAAAATGTGAAGCATATAGGATAAAGATCGGGTAACCATCACAGGAACTTTATGGTATCGTTTATCTTGTACCATTGTAAAAAATTCCAGGTGGTATATCTCCCTACTTATCTATAATACCAGATTTCTACATTTTACAGGTTTTTGTCATAACTGAACTGTTCTATCTCCAAAATCAAATTGAATTATAATTGACACAGGAAGTTTAGAGAAAAATAGTCTTACATGGTGGTCAGTTAACCTCTTAAATCGGGGGAAAAGCTGGAAAGAAAGCAAAAAAGTGAGGTGTTCAATCAACTACTCTTACAGCTTTCAACTCAGATAACTGAAATTTCATAGAAAGATTTTACACATATTGGGATAAATTTAACAAGCCATTGTCAACCATATATTTTATTAAGCAATAGAATTTATATATAAGGAACAATGAATTATTGTGCTTTTCTAGAAATTGGAAAATACAGAATAAAAATCATTGTTAAAACTACATTATTACTGTCAAAAGTCTGAGATTTATTATAGTTTTTACCAGGATTTTGAAAAAAATAATTCTTACTTAAATCGAATGAAAGTGTAAATGACCCTGTCAATTTTTTAAAGAAAGCACATCAAGTTATCCAGCTTAAATAAATATTAGGTATAAGTGCCAATGAGAAATAAAGGCAACAGTAGTATACCGCTGTTCAAAACTCATAATCCATGGACAAAAAACAAAATCGGGTAACAAACTAAAACTGAGGGAAAGGCATTTAATATAAGAGGAGAACAAAGACACAACATTTAAATGTAAAACACACACACAGAAACGGATTAAGCCTTAGACAAAATCATATGAGAATAACAAATATAACATCAAAACCAAATACATGAATTTGGGATAGAAAAGTACCGTGACACGTCTTATAGTAATGTGAATTCACACTAAAAAAAAAGAGAAAACAAACGTCACAACGGAAACACAACATTAAAATGTAACACAACGAACTATATTATAACAATGGCCATCTTAGTTGCAATTTGTAATGATAAAAAGGTGGTAAGTGAAATTGTAAAATAATGGCTCTAGGTTTTTAACATCTTTTTCCAAGTGCCTACCCTTAGTACCATAAAAAAAATGTGGTATGATTGTCAATGGGACAACTCTCCACAAGAGGCTCAAATGACACAGATATTAAAAACTATTGGTCACGGTAAGGCCCTTCGACAATTATCAAAGCCAATACCACATAATCAGCTATAAAAGGCCCTAAAATGACAATGTAAAGCAATTCAAACAAGACAACTAACATCCTTATTTATATAAAGTATGTATGTTTTAAAGGAACAGCTCTAAACATGACTTTTATTTCAGATGGCTGAAAATGTTTTGTCTGGAACAACGCTAGAATTTGATATGTCTCAAAAAGATTTGAATGACTTCAGAATGTATGTGGGAAAATGTTCTCCTGACTGGAAAAGGTATATTGTAATACAAATAATCAGAAATGTTGCTATCAAATGGCATAGAAATTCATAAAAGTACAGTTGTTATTGTCATTATCAATCTCATTTTATAGATTAGTGATTTAGGTAAAATTAAGTTTTTTATTGTCCAGTTTCTATCTTAAAGGACAAAGTAAGATAAGTCCTGTTTTTGGCCCCCCCTATTTCTCATTTTTCAAATTTTGTTTGAAAACAGGCCTTATTGTACCTTGTTCTTTCTTAGGCAGTTGGTCTATCAACTATATTTGGTTCAAAAGTCAGTGCTGTGTCAAATATTCAATTACAATCCAAATTCAGAACTTCTTTAAGCTTAAGTATGGTGTTCATACATGTTTCTCGTTTCTCTGGGTTTTTTTTTTATAGATTAGACCATTGGTTTTTCCGTTTGAATGGTTAGTAATTTTTGGGCCCTTTATAGCTTCTTGTTCGGTTTGAGCTAAGGCTCCGTTTTGAAGGCCGTACATTGACCTCTAATGGTTTACTTTTTTTTAAATTGTTATTTGGATGGAGAGTTGTCTCATTGGCACTCACACCACATCTTCCTATATCTATTAGGCACTGTTGATCTTTTTTTTTTAAATAACTTGACTAATAGGAGATGGCTCTGTGGAAATGTTTCAAGTGGTGTGCAATAATAATTTTCATTAAATACATACATTTTTTATGCCCAATATTAATGGCTATTTATGAGCATAATGTTTTCTTGTCTGTATGTCCGTTTGTTTGTCTGTTCGTTCGTATGCCCGCTTTAGTTTAAAGTTTTTGGACAATGTAGTTCTTGATGAGTTGAAGTTCAATCAACTTGAAACTTAGTACACATGTTCCTTGTGATATGATCTTTCTAATTTCACTGCCAAATTAGAGTTGTGACCCCAATTTTAGGTCTACTTAACATAGAAAATGATAGGTTGATTTGGGCATCTGTGTTCAAATGGACACATTCTTGTTCTCTTAGATTTAATGAGAATTAATTTTTTTTATGATCATAAAGTAGGCAAGACATTTCATTTCAGCCTGGGCACTCTCGATTTTAATGTTTTGAAAATAAAACAAAAATATTTGTTTTGTAGTTTCATCATTTCAAGAAGATATAACATCTATAGATTCGTCTGTGAGTATTAAAGAATTTAGAATATGAAACAAGTGTAGTTAAAGCATAATAAGTAGACAAATCTTGAAATATGTATATTCAAAGTTGTAAACAATTTATTTGCTAGTGGTTAGATTCTATTTTATCTTTTGCTTGGTTAGTTATGACATTTTTATATCACAGGATACTTGCCCAAATTTTTATATGCCCGTCAAAATTTTGATGGGACGTATTATGGTATACAAATGTTTGGCATCCGTCCGTCTATCAGTCTGTCCGGCGTAAACATGTTGCACTGCAACTTGCGAACGATTTATCCAAATTTTATGAAACTTGATGTAACTTGTTTCTTATGATGATCAAATGATCTGTATACTTTTTGGTGAAAATAAGATGAACACTTTTTGAGTTACAGGACTTTGTAACTAAAACAGGGATGTGTTTTTTTCACATGTTGCACCATACATGTCAAGTGACATGATATTCGAGTGTAATACACGCTTTTTCAACGGTTTACATGCAAGGATTTTGTCACATGGCGTGTACACGCTTTTCACCACTTTACACGCAATTACACGCTTTTTCGTTCTTTTCATTTTATGGTCGTTAGTGATATTGCTATTCTCGGGTTTTTTCCTTATTCGGCGATAAATACCGAAAAATTCGAAGTAATTGTTTGGCTGCCACATTGTTTATTTTTCTATATGACAAACAGTAAAAGGTAAGTAGTTTGTGATTAGTTTTAACGATTTTGTGACTTTCTTTAAAATTCACTTTATAGTGGAAATGTGCACAGAAAGAGGTCACTTTCAGGGCCTCCTGTACCATCGTCTAAAGTGCCGATTGTTAAGCCAAAACGATGTGTACGGCAAGGTACAAGATTTATATATTATATTTTTGAGTTCGAGTTTAAATGATCAAGTGACAAGTAACGCATAATTTGTGCATTCTATGTTGCAATGATAA
This sequence comes from Mytilus edulis, assembly GCF_963676685.1. NCBI lineage: Eukaryota > Metazoa > Mollusca > Bivalvia > Mytilida > Mytilidae > Mytilus > Mytilus edulis. The sequence continues at coordinate 7,710 of NW_027269077.1, forward strand.
AAAAACAATACATGTGAGAGGAGATATACAATGTAGCTATTTGAATAAGCATTTAACATGTTTATCTAATGGAAATCAAATTTATAAAACATTTTTCTCTTTCAATTTCAGTTTCAAATCTAGCCAAAACGGCAACAGATTTCTACAGGCCATGGGGATAAAAATATCACAGAACTGTTGGATCAGCTCTCATAGTACCCGCTTTCTTCTGATGAACTACTCAGTTTTAACTAGGCAATAGCAGTGGGAGCAATGGCAGAGATAATAGATGACATTTTCATTGCCAAAAAAAACCCCAACATTATGACATTCTTTCAAATCTTGATGAAGCTAATATCAATTCCTACTGTGGGAGAGCCTTTTCAATTATAAAGAAATTGACACTGGATTCTGATCAGAACTTGACTATGTTACATTTGTATTGTGTGCTGTTATCGAATAAATGCAACTAAACTTGAAACTGGCAGTTGTTTTGAATATGTGCCTAGTGGTGGTGCTTTAAAAGCAACATAACAGACCAGTGTTTAATACAATAAAAGTTCACAGTAGAATATATATTGTTTTTTATATTCACAACATTACCACATTCATATTAAGAAGTCCGCATCTACGTCATGCGTTTTCACACGCTTTTTGACATATGTCATGTCATGACATGATTTCCCATTGTCAGAGGTTGACATGTATGTGTTGCACCTTATCTCAGACACGATTTATGATTATGGCTTAAAACTTTACACACTTTCTTAGTTATAATAATCTTAAAATCTGAATTTTTTGGTGATGATTAAATTTTCATTTTTGAGTTATTGAGTATTTTGTAAAAGAGGGGGAGGGGGTTTACACATGTTGTGCTGTATCTCAAAAATGATTTATGATTATTGCTTTAAACTTTACACACTTCTTTGTTATATTAATCTAAAGATCTGTATACTTTTGGTTTTAATTCAAAATGTTATTTTAATTATATATTGTTTTTTTGTAAAAAAAAAAAAAAGGGGGGGGGGGGTCCACATGTCCTGGTGTAACTACAAAACAATATATTATTATTGCTTAAACCTTTCTCATAAAAGTATGGGTCACCGGACTTTTTTTCACTCTACAGGTTGTGCAAAATTGTCAGATAGTGTATAGATTATGCATGGAAAATCAAATTGTGTGTAATAAAAAGAAAACGTACTATTAGAACTGATAAAATGTGAGAAGATTGCTCTTATAACATGCTTTCAGATAAGAAAAAGAAAAAATGAGGTCATCAATTTTGTTTTCTTGCTACATATCAATATAGGTAAATTTATTACACTTTCTATTATAAAAATTACTTTATCTGAGTGATCTCCCCTTATTTGGCAAAGTTGAAAAAAATCGAATCAAACACAAACAAAGTGTTTTTGAGAAATTACAACTGTAGTTATGATAAAACACACAATTTTCTATATTTATATCAAAAGTCTTTTAAATTATATACAACTTTCAAAAGGAGTAGGTTCAGTAAGACCCCTTTTTGTCCCCAAAATATAGCAGTTTTACAAAATTGTGAAAATGTAATCTTTAAGCTATATTTTGGAAAGTAAAATGCTTCTGCTACATAAATATGAGCTGTTTTTGACAATACAATGCACAAATATCATTTTTGACAAAAACCATCTGAAAAGTGACGGTTTTTGGCATATTTGATAGATTTTTCATATTTAAGCTTAAATCAGAGCGTTTTTAATTACTAAATCAGTCAAAATCTTTCACATACACGAATTAAATCAATTGAAATAGACACTTAAGTGTTTAAAAGGTGTTCAAAATCTTTCTTTAGATGAACCTAAAATTTGAGGCCAAAATCGGCCCTTACCGGACCTACTCCTTTGTACATTTCATCAAATATCTAGACCAATTTTAGTTATCTGCTTCTTCAAAATCCAAGATGAAGGAAGACACTCGAGCAACCTTAATGTGATTTCAAACAAATTAATGAGGATCATATTTAAGTTTGTTTCATAACAGGGGGATTAGCTGGAGAAAAATTAGACTTCATTTAGATGGACGTGTCTTAAAAATTAATACAGTAGATAAAAAAGAAATTTGTGGGGTTAGGGGAGTAAAAGATTGGAAATAGAAACGTATTTTCTGTTTATGTAACATTTTAAATTCAGATGATATAACATCTTTCTCGGTTCATCTTTCTCTAAGCATATCAATGAGCCGGGGAAATAATTTCAAAAGCAATTAATCTTTCAATTATGATTTTTTTTTCATACACTGATTTCAAATTACACAATTTGTTAAAGTCTTAATCGTCATGGCTAATTAAGTAAAAATTGGGAATTAATTTTAATAACAAAAATGAAAAAAAAAATCTACTTTTTAATCGCAATTTTAGAATAAGTCTAAATATAAAAAAAGTTATTAATTTAAAAATTTCCAAAGTCGTATTTCTCCCTTTCTTTACCCTTCAAGAGACTTTCATAGGATACATGGATTGTGGAATATCGTCCACATTTCCAAAAGGTTCACGTAAATTGATTGCATCATGTGTTTAAACAGTTATTGGCCAATCAAATCGGTATATTGGATTTAATTTGCATGGCTCGTGTGACCCTTTAACCCAAACTACATCGTTCAGGTTAAATAGGGTCACACAGCCGTGCAGATTAAATCCCATATACCGACTTGCTTGGTCAATAACTATAACAAATTTTATTTCAGTATCTGCCTAAATAATCATATTTTCATCAATTTAAAAATCATAAGAAACTCTCAGCTGGAGAACCCAAACATATATTTATATTTATTTCCACAACCTCAACATTTCAACATTTCTCTACGTATATAGTCTCCTTTCAAAGCAACATATTAATTACATCTTTTTAACCAGTCATCAAAAATGTTCTCAAACGGTTCTGTTTTCATTTTAAAGATTATGTTCATTACTTCCTGTCTTAGTATAGGTAAATCGTCGAACCTTTGTCCACGGAGAAAAGATATGCGTGGAATACCTTAAAATCCATTGACGCTAAGTCAGGGCTATATACAGAGGATTTTCCAGACATTCAAATCCAAGTAAATTAATTGCTTGATGACTTTTTAGAGAAGAGTCGGACAGTGCATTGTCTTGGTGACTGTTGTTTAAATTCTGGATTGTAGTTATAAAACCAGCTTTCGTCGGTTGTTGATATGCTGTCTAGAAATCGTATGTATTCAAGAGATAAAAAATTAATAAATTGATTTGACAATTCCATTCTTTTTAATCTAATGTTCTGCTGTAAGAAGTCACATACTCAATACATAAATTATTTAAATCATTTGCTAAAATGTGGTGTGTTGGAGTCCAAAGAAATGTCACATTTGTCTGCATCTTTGCGAACTGTTAGTCGCTGGTCAATGTTGATAACTTTCAAAACTTCATCTTGTATGGCATTTAATTGCCTGAAAGATGGCATACCTTCCGGCTCATTGTCTTTCAAATGTCTCTTCCGTCCCCAAACATGTGTCACTTGAATACCAATGAACGACTAACTTTGCTATGTTTTTCAGACTTTAAACAATTTTGTGTGTTTCTGTTTGCGTTTTTCCAATGTCTATACAAAACTTTATAGCCTGCTGCTCCACCTTTTCTGTAAATTTCCTATTTTTCAGTGATTCTTTATTCCCTCTTTTAATCTTCTGGATCATAAAGAACACTATTATTAATTCATATTAACAGAATTTGTAACATGAGATTTGCTACCAGGGTTTTGAGAATCAGAACACAAGGTTAGTACATAATGAATGAGGAACAATATTTATTTTCAAGATGGAACAGTTTGGTGAGATGTCCACTGACACTGGGAGCTCTGAAGATGTGCATATACAGACCGTAATTTCAGTGGACAAAAGTATTTGTGATGATGATGAACAGAGTACCTTAGAAGACACTACTTCTGCATTAGGTACTTCTATTGTTTTATACATCAGGCCTCGACAATAACGCTTGTCTGATTGTCCAGTACCAGAGGGAAAAAAGGTCGGACAAGTAAAAGCTGTATCAAGCTTGACCGTTGGGACAAGTGCAATTATTCTGCAGAAAATATATTTAATCCAATTTTGATGAACAAAGTAATTATAAACAAAAAACAAGAAAACAAATATTAATTTGACATGTTTCTGGATTCTGTTCATTCAAATGCAAAACCTTTTCTTCAACATGTTTACTTGCAGTAGATAATTTTTAACTGGTTCTTAGTCAAGTACTTTTTAACAGGTAAAAAGTATACTATTCTAGGAAACCAGTCTTATTAATCCGAATCAATGATGCGCTTTGTAGATAAGGTAACTTTACAGGACAGTAAGTTCGTCACCTCGAAAGATTCAGCTACAAGTTTAATAGACAATTTGGCAACGTATGAGACAAATTTAGTAGACATGATTGATAGACAGTTTGACAAGGCAGGAGACATTTCGGGACCAAGACAAATCAGTACCTCATTTTGCTACCTCATTCTGTTGCTTATAATAAATACCGTCATTCAAAAGAAATACATAAAATTCTGGGTTATTTTTAATAGAAATTTTTTGGACAAGTAACAATTTCATTTGGACAAGTAAATTGTGGTATGTACTTGTCCTACAGGACAAGTTGAAAACAAGTTATTGTAGAGGCCTGTACATATAGCTTAGGTAGCATGAAAAAAATTGACGATGTAATATAAACTTGATACAACCTGGATAAATTTAGTTGTAGTTATCAAATACATAAAGCTAAACATCAAGGGCTCAATAAACTGCAATTAAAAGTATTGGTTTTCTGGTTTGAATTGTTTCACCTTTTTAGCTCACCTGGCCCAACTAAGTGAGCTTTTCTCATCACTTTGCGTCCAGCATCGTCGTCATTTGTGAACTTTTACAAAAATCTTCTCCTCTGAAACTACTGGGCCAAATTACATCAAACTTCGCTACAATCATCATTAGAGTATCTAGTTTAAAAAATGTGTCCAGTGACCCGGCCAACCAACAAAGATGGCCACCATGGCTAAAAATAGAACATAGGGGTAAAATGCAGTTTTTGGCTTATATCTCAAAAACCAAAGCATTTAGAGCAATTCTGACATGGTGTAAAATTATTTATAAGGTCAAGATCTATCTGCCTTGAAATTTACAGATGAATCAGACAACCCGTTGTTAGGTTGCTGCCCCTGAGTTGGTAATTTTAAGGAAATTTGGCCTGTTTTGGTTATTATCTTGAATATTATTATAGATAGAGATAAACTGTAAACAGTAATAATGTACAGCAAAAAAAGACCTAAAAATAATTCAAAAGACCAAAATGGTCAATTGACCCCCTAAGAAGTTATTGCCATTTATAGTCAATTTTTAACAATTTTCACTGTAACTACTTGGCCAAGTTTATATACCAAGGTGAGCAACACAGGCTCTTAAGAGCCTTTAGTTTTTTATGCAGTTAAGCTGCATAATATGTGAGGACCCTAGATTTATGTTCTACCCAATAAATGCTGAAATACTTGCCATTGTTATTATCTAGCTGGCTTCTATGTTATATATAACTAATTGAACACTTTTTTAATACTTTTTATTCTGGATTACAAAAAATATGACCAGAAAAACCTTAAATGATTGTCAAATCATCCAAAAGTTTTGAAGTTACACATAGGAAGTAGTGCTCATTAGAAATTCTTGTGTAGTTTATTATGCTTTTGGCTAAGAAGTCAAAAGAACAATTGTATGAAATATTTAATCGACGAAAATCACTTAAGACAAGTAGTTTAGATTTCCCAAATGACAAAAGTCGTAGGAATATTGTTTGTCATCAATACGTAGTATAACTAGGTCAGTAGTCTATTATATGATAAGTTCTACTGTTTATGCTGTTGGCGGCAATTTCAAATTAGAAGACGAAATTTTCGAATCTTTTCAATTTGGAGGCAGGGGTGCAAATAAGTGGTGGTCCGAGGTCAGTGATCTTTCGTTTTTGCAAGCGTAATTTTAACTTGCACAGTTGGTTTCTAGCTACCCCCGACGTAGTCACCTTTCACTTGTAAGAAAATAAGAAATAACTTTGCAAACTTTTTCACCAAAGTCTCCAAATAAACGATATAAAAACTTATTTTTATCATTATTATTTATGACAGAGATGTTCATTTTGTTCAACCGCTAGCATTATACAGAAAATTGCCGACAAATAATGTGTAAATTCGAGTAAAATCGTATCTGATTGACAAAAACAACATTGTAAACACAATAACAATGGCTGCCGTGAAGACAAAATTTTGCAATATTGGATCCGATTCCGGAAGCCGATAAGGTAAATCAGGGTTTTGGCGATCAGCTACAAAAAAATCCAAACAGGGAAAAAATACATCTAATTTACACCTATGCATGGAAAATGAATATAAACACTAGAATTGTAAACCAAAAGATATATGTAAAAGAAAGAAAAAGCAGAAAATATTTTATATACAGAAACTCAAAACTACTTTTTGACAAATTTTAATTTCAAAATCCAGTACAATGTGACAGCTGGGAACAGTATATCTAACAATATATATGTTCATGGTCACAGTATAAACTTTCTTTATCAGTAATAAATGATGATAATGCATGTGAGATGCTTTTAAAGTGTTAACATATTACTGCAAGGCCAAAAATAAAATATTGTTTGTTTCCCCTCACCCGACCGACCCCGTAAAATCACTGCGACCCGAAAAATTTTATTGGCCATTCTTGTCCACAATTTTTTTTTGATATGTTGGTTATTGGTAATATCTTTCTGATGCTGTAGTCAAGGTATGTTTGCATTGAAGCGTCTACATGATTCGGAATCAAGGAAAACAAACAAAATGCTTTGCCACACGATTTGTTTGTGTACAAGGGTGATCTTTTTTGAAAATAAAAAAAAAACTGAAGCATCTTTCAACCTGCTGAGTGCATCTTGATTTGCTTTGTGTCTAACATCTGTTCCTATTTAAAGGATAAAATCTTAAAGACTTTGATTAAAAATGGTCAGACTCGTGCTTTAAAATCTATCTACTTTGTCTTTGAACAGGTTGGGCACAAGTCAGGAAGTGTGGGATACATGTATTCCCTGCTTACAGGGAACGTCCCTGTTTTCTGGTGTAAAACCAACCCAGTTTAAATGGGGTTTCCTTTTTTAATTTATGGCATGAAAATTACAAAAGGGCACGTTATAACTGCATCGGTAGAAATCGTAAATACTTATTAAAAGTATTTTAGGAAATACAAAACATGAATATAAAGTGAAGCCTTGTCTTCTAGAACTCGAAAAAAACATACAAATCTTTGTTTTGGAATCAATTGACCAAGCTGCATGATCTATGTGTAACTGAACATAACTGAATTATTTTCAAAGTTCTCAAACAGGGGGGGTAGGGTGACCCCAGGGACTCCCCCTATACTTTTATATAATTAGTTATATTGGCCTGAAGTAGTAAACATTTGTCTGATTCGTGTCTCATAACTTTTGTACTATAGAACACAAACTCAGTTTTCTTTCCAGGGAAACCAGTCCATTCATACTATTACATGTTTGTACCAGGTCAATTTGTACTACTAGCAGTCAACTAAAACCAATGTTAACTACCAAGTAGAACAACTGAAGTCATTGCAAACATGTACCACTGCAGACTCACCATAAAAAAATATACATTGATATATGAATTGTACTATATATGAATGTTTAATGTTGAAGCAACATTGCCACAACTTTTCATAATTACGTTTGCATTGGTTTTTGGTTAATTGCCTTCAGCACTTACAGCGCTTTGATTATTGTCAATCATTGGGTTGACCAACTGATTACCATATTTGCCTTTGTGTTACTTAGTCTTAAGAGAATTGAATACGGATCAGATATAAAATGTACAGCTTGCTTGAATTTTTGTTGGAAACCCTGGTATAGTGCAAATAAGTTGGGTAGACTGTAAGATAAATCCAGCCTGATCAAAATGTACAAACTTGAGTAGTACATATTTAAAAATTACACAGTTGTAAATATCCAGCTATGTAGAATATATATGTTTATTGATCATAACAAATAAATATAATTACAGGTGACAATGTGGGAAATGTAAGATATCCATGTGCTATTTGTGGTAATGAATTTACAGATCTTCAAGATTTTCTTGATCATATGCAGAAACATCTGAAAGGTTAGTAAATGAAAGTGTTGTATGTTTGCATCTGCTCAATATGTTCTTACCAACAATCCAGAGTTTCAACATCATAAACTTTTTACATTTTGAAAAGTATTAAGTGGAATGAAACCTTTTACATTTTGAAAAGTATTAAGTGGAATGAAACTTTTTACATTTTGAAAAGTATTAAGTGGAATGAAACTTTTTACATTTTGAACTTCTCCTAGAGAACCACTGAATGGAATGGAACCAAACATAGCATGAATGTTCCTTAAAAGGTGCTGACCAAGTGTTTGTCCTTTGCAGCTGGTCCCTTATCCAAGATGGGAACCAGTGAGGACTTAATTCACTTGGCACAGGACCCTATAGACAATACATACACATCTTTACTTTTAGAGAACAATTGAATGAAATGAAACCAATCTGGTATTAGTCAATAAATTATGTTAATTGTCTTCTGTGTAGGGTGTTGTGGGGAACATGAAAATACCTGGCGTCTGTCAGGTCTAATTAGCACTCTCATAGTACAATTGTTGCAAGATTTTTATAAAACTTATACTATAGGTTAATATCAGCAATACTTTGACAAGTTTTATAATGGTTCAGGATTGACTCTTTTCAAAAGAGTTATACCCCTTTGATATATGACATAAATGCAAAGCTGGGAATTGAAACTCTGTTCTTTTATTTAAATTACAATCATCATTAATTTTTGTGTTGCCTTGACGCAATCAAAAAGCAATACAGGACAGGAACGATTATTTATGTATCTTGTCTCCAATTTCAGAAATAAAGAAAGGAAAAAAGGCAGCTGCATCAACAACTTTATGTAATAAGAAAAACAGCAAGGCAACATCAACTGTAAGCAACCAATCTAATACTAAACCAGCACGGTATTGCATATTTTGCGACAAATATTGCCTTCAGCTTAGTAGGCACATACAGCTGGTACATAAAGAAGAAGACAGAGTAAAGGCAGCCCTAAAGTTTTCCCCAAGAACAAAAAATAAAATGTTTTCACAATTTAAGAAAGAGGGAATTCATTTAAACAACATTGAAAAACTTGGCAAAGATAGTCATGCAGTCCTTGAAAGGGAAAGAATTTCTCAAAAGGATTCTGTGCAGGTTATGTGTGATAACTGCAATGCCATATTAACCAAAAAAGCTATGTCAAGACACAGAGCCACATGCCAGGGAGGATCATCAAAACAGATAAATGCCATTCCAGCGCAATTTTTGAACAAAGATAATGATGTATCTGAAAGTTTTGTCAAAAACATCTTGACAAAATTCACCAAAGATGACATTGGTAAAATCTGTCAATCTGATAATTTGGTAAAAAAAGTTGGAAGTATACTGTGGTTAAAAAATAGGACAAAAGTAGACCAATTATCCCAAGTCAGAAAGAGTGTGATGAATGACATGAGGAGGTTAGCTCACGCATATAACTTTTTTAAAGAAGAAGTCAAGAAGGATCATCCTTTACTTTTAAACACTGCTGCTGATATGTTTAATAGAATATTTTTCAAAGATCTGCAAGAGGCAGTATGTAAATATACGGAAGTAGGTGATCAATATGGGGAGACATCTTTCAAGTTAAAACATGGACTAAAATATGCATTATACTATGTTTTAAAAAAGTCAGCAGAGATTTTGAGGGCCGAACATCTCAGTAAATTTGCAGATGATAAAGCAGAGGAGGTCACAAAATTTTTGCATATTTTTGAAACCACCAAAAATTTATATTTTTCTGATGCTTTATTCAATATAAGAAAAAATCGTCAGGTTAATTTAAGGAAACCACATCGAATTCCAGATGAGGATTTATTGTTTACCATCAGACAATACACCATTGAAAGCATTAAAAAAATAGTAGAAATGTACAATGAATATAAAATCTGGACACGGTCAGACTTCGTTAAGTTGAGGAATCTTGTGGTATGTCGCTTGACAATGTTTAATGGACGGCGTGGTGGAGAAGCATGCAGACTTCTAAGATCAGAATTCAAAGATGCTGTTGAAGACAATTGGGTAAATAAAAAATGGAGGAATGATCCATATGTGCTACAACAAGAATTGAAGATTGCCTACGAGGCTGGCAAAGGGATGAATAAACTGGTACCAGTTTTGTTCACTCCAGAAACAATGGCGGCAACTGTTTTATTAGATGATGATGACCTTAGACAGCAAGGTGAAGTTTTGTCCAATAACATGTATGTGTTTGCTAACACTCAAAATTCTTTGGAATATGTAAACGGCTACACAGCTATGCAACGTGTTGCAAGTGATGCTGGTATAAGAGAAGATGAGGCAAAGAAGATCAATGCCACCTTAATTAGACATTATACCAGCACTGAAATGGCTGCAAAGGACATACCAGAGAATGAGCGCCATTATTTCTACACACATATGGGTCATTCCGAGGAAATGAACAAACAAACCTACCAAGCTCCTTTAGCTGTTATGGAGATTGTGAAAGTTGGCAAACACCTAAAAGACATAGATAATGGTAAAATATTTTGTCTTAAATTATAATATCTCATTTCTTTTTTTTAAATTAAACAGTTATACCTGTTAATTAATACTGAGCATTAATCAAAGGTATAAAATCTTATTATTCCAAAGTTCTACAACAGATTGGAAAAAAAAGGATAAAGAAATAAAAATTTCATCCCTACGATGAAGCTAGTCAAATATGTTCCAGAACTTGACAAAGAATTTAGATTTAAAGAGTATGTTCGGTAAGGCCTAATATGTAGTGTTGGATAATCAGTTGAAATTATTAACCTATTATCTATTACTATCGGTTGACAGCAACCAACCAACAATCGGTTATAATTTTGAACTTCTTTTAGAGAACCACCTAGTGAAATGGAACCAAATATGGCATGAATGTTCCAAATGAGGTGCTGACCAAGTGTTGTTACTTTGTAGCTGATCCATCATCCAAGATGGCCGCCAGTGGGGGACTTAGTTTAACATAGGACCCTATGGGAAATGCATACACATGTCTTCTTTTAGAGAACCACTAAATAGAATGAAACCAAACATAGCATGAATGTTTCTTATGAGGTGCTGACTAAGTGTTGTTACTATGTAGCCGATCCATCATCCAAGAGGGCCGCCAGTTGGTGACAGTTTAACATAGGACCCTATGGGAAATAGTAATACATACAAATGTCTTCTTTTAGAGAACCACTAAATGAAATAAACCAAACATAGCATGAATGTTTCTTATGAGGTGCTGACTAAGTGTTGTTTCCATGTAGCGGATCCATCAACCAAGATGGCCGCCAGTTGGGGACAGTTTGACATAGGACCCTATGGGAAATAAATACAAATGTCTCCTTTAAGAGAACCACTGAATGGAATCGAAGCATACATAGCAATATTAAAACAAATAAGGCCTCAAATATATTATAAGTATCTGTTATGATTTTCATCTTGTTTTATATGATTTCATATTTTTGCATGCCATGCAACAGGCCTTTTATAGTTAACTATACATGGATTTGTTTATTGTTGAAGGCCATATGGTGACATTTGAATTTTACATCATTGTCCCTTGGACTTTGGTTTAAATTTGGTATCTTTTTGTTTTCAATTACAGAACAGAATTATGATCATGATGATGTCTCTTTTTATTATCATAATTAAATTCCACAGATGAATTTAAGACATGGTATTGAATATTTTCAGCACTTGCCCTGAGACAGCATCAAGACACCAGTTCAAGTCCCTGTAAAATTTATACAGGTAAGATTTTTCTGTAATTCTCCTTTGATTTTTGTATTCAAACTCTGATGGACGGGAGTATACTAAAAAATTGAAAACAACATGTTTATTAATTTTTATGCATCCAAAGTGTGCTTTTCTGGATTTACCTTCATCAGGAAGGCTCAAAGCCAAACATTTGAAATACGAAATAAAAGCCAAATCTATCTAAGTTCAACTTTGCCTGAGGAAGTTGAAACCTTAGTTTAATAACCTTGGCTCACAGGTCATAGAATCTGTCATGTCATTGGTACATTTCTGTCTACAAGTCTTTATCTATGTGTATTTATATATGATACAGGTTCCTAATGGAGCCTCTAGTTGAAACCTTGTAAACAGTCAAGATCCCCACCCTTAGCCATATAAATTCCTGTTCATCATTTGAAGAAGAAGTGAATGCCATACGAGCAATCACTATTCGTCACTTAATCATATCAATTTACTAGACCACTATAAAAAAGAAGATGTGGTATGATTGCCAATGAGACAACTATCCACAAAACACCAAAATGACACAGACATTAACAACTATAGGTCACCTTACGGCCTTCAACAATGAGCAAAGCCTATACCGCATAGTCAGCTATAATAACCAACTTTTAATGGACTTTTCCCAATAACAGGCAACCATGGGATAATGACAAATTATTGGAGCATTGTTTGGGAGATTTGGAAACAGCAACCTGTTACAATTATTTTAAAATTGTTGTAATATTTTAATTTTTCAGCTGAAGCTGTGGACAGTATAAACAGTAGCAATACCTCCTTAGATATTCCTCAAAGTTTGGTTGATCATGTTTCAGAGTCAAGTAGGTACTACAAAAAAGATATAGAGTTGAATATATAGTGAATAATGATAAAATAAAGGAAGAACTGTAGTCTAACATTTGAATAAAGACTTTCAATGAAACAAGGAGAGTGCATGGGTATGACTTAAGGCTTGAAATGATACAGTTTATTAAACACATTGTTATGTTAATAGCTTCTTCAATAAAGTAATATTGTTTTTAGAAAAAGAATGAATACTTTGAAGGTGCTTCAGTTTGTCGATGTTAACTTTGCAACATCAAAGTCAAAATAACATTTAACGGCTTTTGGCCCATTTTGTCAGACGTTACATATGTGAAACATATCTTTGTGTCAACAGTTTATTTAGTGTACATGATAATATCAATTCACCTTATGCTTTATTTTTTTAAAGATAATACTGACTTAGAATATCACATTGAACCACATCCAGACGAAGAGCTTAATTCAGATTCAGTTTTGAACAAGAACAAAGGATGTAAAAGAAAGTTGGAGCTTGATGATTATGACCTAGTTGATATTGTAAGTATAATTGCTGTGTATATGGTCTTGCAAAGCATAAGACACCAACATTGTAATATTTAGTGAGCTATTTCAATACTTTGCCTCCACTTCTGTTACTCAGGTACTAACTGCCTAATTGATTGCATCATATTAATAATTGAATCATTCTAAAGCCTTTAATGTCTTATTTTTTTTGGAATAATTGAATTTAAGCCAGACAATTAATTTCCAACATGATTTTAATATAGGAATCATGTGATATTAATGTTCTCCACACCATGTGAGTAGTATGAGAAAGGAGTAGAAACATAGTATTCAGTTATGAGCACAATGTGATATAAACTTTCATCACATGGTATTAATGTTGTATATAAAGCCACATGATATCATGTGATATTCATGTTAAATATAAATGCTTCTTCTTCAACCTCAGAACAATATGCTCTTTGAATATATGTATCATAATCAATGTGGCAATACCATGTGTTAAAATATGATGTGGTCCATCCGTCAGTTGTCACATGAATGTTTTTTGTCGCTTCTTTCTCAGGAGCTACATTACAAGGATTTCAGTGGTTATGGGGTACTGCTCACAATTTCACTTGTTCATCCTTATTGCTACTGTACATATTTCAGAAGCAACCAGTTAAAAACAAAAAACTTACAGAACCAGAAGTTGATGGATCAAAAGACAATTCAGAGAATGAGAGTAAGTTTAGTTTTACCTTATGATAAGTAGTAAAAGGTTTTTGGGATACAAGTGCTGTCAGGCAATCTGTAGACTTTTACCATTGACTCCCTTCCAAGACTTAACCGTTTTGTTTTTACATTAAAAGGAACAACTCAGATTTTTAAATTGTCCTGTTTTAAAAAGTAAAAACAAAGTAAGAAAATGAATTTAAACAACATTCTGTATTTATGTTTAGAGTTTTGTATATTTAGAATCACGCCAAAGGGGGCATTCAAAATGATTCAGTAAACACGTGCTGGGACTATTATGCTTATAATAACCCAGACATGTGCAATAGAGCACACAACTTGTTTTCAAATGTTCACACATGTTTGAACAGAAGAATTTAGCCAAAGTTTGCAGACGAAATATTCAGAAGATTTACTGAGAAATTGATATAACTAGTGGAAATTTTGAAGTCATTTTAAGGTGGTGTTAAATTGCATGATGGTTTGATCAAAAGAGCAAAATTCTGAAGGCCAAAGGTAGAGCAAATTTAAAACTCATTAATTACATTGTTAATGTAAAAATATACACTTGTATCGGAGATTTGCTATTTTTATGTCCCATTTATGGGCATTATGTTTTCTGGTCTGCTTTCGTTCACCCATCGAATCATCCAATTTCAGGCAAAAGTTTTTGGTCAAGGTAGTTGAATTCCAATCAACTTGAAACTTATTTAACATGTTTCCTATGATATGATCATTCTTATTTTAATGACAAATTAGAGATTTTATCCCATTTTCAAGGTCCATAGAAAATGATAGTGCGGATGGGGTATTTGTGTTCTTTGTACACATTCTTGTTTTAAATTTTAGTATGAGGTGTTTCTTTTGCTTTGTGAACAAACATATGCTCTAGATTTTTTTTTTAAATTGTTGCACATGGGTATATTGACTACTGTAGAATTGTGAATTTTATCAAATTGTCATGCACTTAATATATTTCATTAACTTAAAACACTTCCAAACTCTTAAATGGTGCACATGATGTTACTAATTCCATTCATTATGACTAAAGGGTTGCATTCTGAAATTGACATATTTGACCTAGATACGACAACCTTTCATGCTGGCTGTTCTCCATCTGAAAAACCACAGTGCCAGCCGTTTGCCAAAAAAGGGAGGTGGGTCATACAAGAGCCTACACAAACGCTTTGCACTTATACTTGTTGACATACAAATTACCTTTATTGTCCTAATCAGAATCGAAATAATTAAAAATGGATATGAAGATTAAATCAAATAGGGAATACATTATAATCCAAGTCCAAATAATTATGACGCCTTGCAAGGCTATTTGATTTTTTTTCTGAGATTCTTCCCTCCTCCAGGGAGGCGCAGCCCTCAAAGTAGCTTCTGAAATGAAGTTGCCAATTGACCACCAGACATGAAAATTTAATGGCCAACTCAAAATTTTAGTGGCCAGGAATAGTTTCAGGTTGCCCTTAAACAAAACTTCTGACTGCGTGTGAAAATATGGAGATAGATAGATATGTGCCATTTTCAGTCAACGACAACAAATTGCATATAAAAATAAACTACAATTACCTGATACAATAAATCACTGACAAGATCAAGCTCAAATCTAACAGGTGCTGGAAATAAAGTATTCATTTAAAATCATATTTTAAAACCTGGTATTGATCATGACAAAATTTATCAAAATTTACAGTCACCACAGATGACACTGCCCCTGTCCATTGTGCATAGTCCTCCGAAGAGTTTGTACCTTGGAACAGAATTAACAGAATGAACTGGCCTGCACAGTGGTTTGACTTGATTGAATGTTATAGAAATGTTTGTTTATTATTATTTTAACAAACAAAGAAAACTTCAAACACACACTGGGATGATTAAATCTAAAAATGAATTGTCCCAAGAAATCCACAATATTATGCCCGATTATATTCAGTGCATATACAATTCTAAAAAGGATATTAAATGTATCAAGCTCAAAGAACACTTTAACAAAGTAAAAAAGCTACTTTACATGTTAGGTTTACATACCATTTATTGTCATGTTTATCTCATTCTTACTATTTAAAAAAAAAGTTGAAAAGATTCCTCTGATAGAACTGAATGAAGACATCCTTTTAAAAGATGGAGAAGCAAGAAGAACAAAACTAGTGAGTATTTTAATTAGTTGTGGGTCAATTATATTTATTTAATATTTAACTAGTGGCAAATAAATCATACTCTTTCATATCAATATATATTCTATTTATGATCTCAATGAGACCATATTAGTTATAAGCTTACAAGAAATCATTATGTTGGATATTTTATGCCCTTTTTAGCTCTCCTGGCCCAAAGGGCTAAGTGAGCTTTTCCCATCAGTTTGCGTCCGGCGTCTGTCGTCATCCGTTGTCGTCCGTCGTCTGTCGTCGTTAACTTTTACAAAAATCTTCTCCTCTGAAACAACTGGGCCAAATTAGACTTTTGACCCCAATTTCACGGTCCACTGAACATAGAAAATAAAAGTTGGAGTTTCAGGTTAAAGTTTTTGGTCAAGGTAGTTTTTGATAAAATTGAAGTCCAATCAACTTGAAACTTAGTACATATGTTCCCTATAGTATAATCTTTCTAATTTTAATGCCATATTAGATTATTACCCAATTTCACGGTCCATGGAACATGGTAAAGGATAGTGTGAGTGGGGCATCTGTGTACTTTGGACACATTCTTATTGGTTATTATCTTGAATATTATTATAGATAGAGATAAACTGTAAACAGCAATAATGTTCAGCAAAGTAAGATTTACAAATAAGTCAACATGACCGAAATGGTCAGTTGACCCCTTTAGGAGTTATTGCCTTTTATAGACAATTTTTAACCATTTTTGGTAAATCTTAGTAATTTTTAAAAAAAATCTTCTCCTCTGAAACTACTGGGCCAAATTAATCCAGACTTGACAACAATCAGCTTTGGGGTTTCTAGTTTAAAAAATGTGTCACGTGACCCGGCCATCTAACCTAGATGGCCGCCACAGTTAAAAATAGAACGTAGGGGTAAAATGCAGTTTTTGGCTTATGATTCAAAAACCAAAGCATTTAGAGCAAATCTGACATGGTGGGGGGGGGGGGGGGGGGGGGGGGGGGTAAAATTGTTTATCAGGTCAAGATTTATCTGCCCTGAAATTTTCAGATGAATCGGACAACCCATTGCTGGGTTGCTGCCCCTGAATTGGAAATTTTGCTGTTTTTGGTTATTATCTTGAATATTATTATAGATAGAGATAAACTGTAAACAGCAATAATGTTCAGCAAAGTAAGATTTACAAATAGGTGAACATGACCGAAATGGTCAATTGACCCCCTAAGGAGTTATTGTCCTTTATAGTCAATTTTTAACAATTTTCATAAAATTTGTAAATTTTTTACTAACATTTTCCACTGAAACTACTGGGCCAAGTTCATTATAGATAGAGATCATTGTAAATTGCAAGAATGTTCAGTAAAGTAAGATGTACAAACACATCACCATCACTAAAACACAATTTTATCATGAATCCATCTGCTTCCTTTCTTAAATACTCACATATACTTAGGTGAGCGACACAGGCTCTTTAGAGCCTCTAGTTCGTAAATCTTAGTAATCTTTTACAAAAATCTTCTCCTCTGAAACTACTGGGCCAAATTAATCCAAACTTGTCCACAATCATCATGGGGGTATCTAGTTTAAAAAATGTGTCCGATGACTTGACCAACCAACCAAGCTGGCCGCCATGACAGGGTAAAATTGTTTATCAGGTCAAGATCTATCTGCCCTGAAATTTTCAGATGAATCAGACAACCAGTTGTTGGGTTGCTCCCCCTGAATTGGTATTTTATGGAAATTTTACTGTTTTTAGCTCACCTGGCCCAAAGGGCCAAGTGAGCTTTTCCCTTCACTTGGCGTCCAGCGTCTATCCGTCGTCTGGCGTCGTTAACTTTTACAAAAATCTTCTCCTCTAAAACAACTGGGCCAAATTTAACTAAACTTGACCACAATCATTATTGGGGTATCTAGTTTAAAAAATGTGTTCGGTGACCCGGCCAACCAACCAAGATGGCCGCCATGGCTAAAAATAGAACATTGGGGTAAAATGCAGTTTTTGGCTTATAACTCAAAAACTAAAGCATTTAGAGCAAATCTGACATGAGGTTAAATGGTTGATCAGGTCAAGATCTATCTGTCCTGAAATTTTCAGATGAATCAGACAACCCGTTGTTGGGTTGCTGCCCCTAAATTGGTAATTTAAAGGAAATTTTACTGTTTTTTGTTATTATCTTGAATATTATTATAGATAGAGATATACTGTAAACAGCAATAATGTTCAGCAAAGTAAGATTTACAAATAAGTCAACACGACCGAAATGATCAGTTGACCCCTTTAGGAGTTATTGCCCTTTATAGTCAATTTTTAACCATTTTTCACATTTAAGTAAGAGCTACAAATAAGTCAACATGACGAAAGTGGTCAATTGACCCCTTAAGGAGTTATTCCCCTTTATAGTCAATTTTTAACAATTTTCATAAATTTTGTAAATGTTTGTAAATTTTTGTGCCCCATCTAGGATAGAAAAGGGGCATTATGTTTTCTGGTCTGTGTGTTCGTTCGTTCATCCTTCCGTCCGTTCATCCTTCCGTCTGTTCAGGTTTAAGTTTTTGTTCAAGTTAGTTTTTGATGAAGTTGATGAAGTCCAATCAACTTGAAACTCAGTACACATGTGCCCTATGATATATGATCTTTCTAATTTTAATGCCAAATTAGTGTTTTGACCCCAATTTCATGGTTTACTGAACATAGAAAATGATAGTGCAAACTTCAGGTTAAAGTTTTTGGTCAAGGTAGTTTTTGATGAAGTTGAAGTCCGATAAACTTGAAACTTAGTATACATGTTTCCTGTTATATGATTTTTTTTTTAATTTAAATGCCAAATTAGAGTTTTTATCCCAATTTCACGGTCCACTAAACACAGAAAATGATAGTGCAAGTGGGGCTTCCGTGTACTATTGACACATTCTTGTTACAAAATATTTTCCAGTCACTTTTGGGCCAAGTGCATTATAGATAGAGATAATTTTAAGTAGCAAGATTGTTCAGTAAAGTAAGATCTACAAACACATCATCAACACCAAAACACAATTTTGTCATGAATCCATCTGTGTTGTTTGTTGAATATGCACATAGCCCAAGGTGAGCGACACAGGCTCTTTAGAGCCTCTAGTTTTACTAAAGATCAAAAATGCTATCAGCAGGTTATGATGAAACTATGGTGACTTTTTTTTTATATATATTTATGAACTAAGTACCCTTTTGTTTTTTACATAATTTCTGATTATATTTTGGAAATAATATGTAAATTTATTGTTGAAAAAAAATCATTAAAAACAAAAAGACAAGCTAAAAGGACTGTATTATGCCCTAATAGCACAGATCTTTATTATTATTTTACATTAATAACTTTGTCAAAATATGTTACCTATTTCAGCTGCAGATAATGAAAAGAGAAAATGATAACAAAAATGGGAGAGATTTGGAAGGCCTCACCAGAAACAAGCTGATGGAAGATAGTAAGTAAACAATGTATTAATCAGTCTTTTAATTTTGTGATTTATTTTCATACTCCTGAGTCATGTAAACTGTTTTTAGCTCACCGTTCCAAAGGCAAGACACCACTGCGAAATAAGAACAGATTTAGAATCATCTAGAAGGGCTAGACTCAAACAACAACTGATAAAAAGACAAAAGATACAAAGGGCCAATGTAAAAGCACTAGATATAGCAGTGACTAAAATTAGCTAAAGGAGTTAATTATAACAAATAAAATTCTAACAAAAGTGAAAGGTTCCCCGTGAGCAGCATGACTGATATATTAAGCATTATTTTAAATGAAAGTGATGATAAATCTTTCCTAAAAGATTTACACATGCAAAACTCATTCAAACAAATTTATTTAAGGTTCAATCATATGATAAGGTCTATATAGATATTTGAAAAAAACTTGTCTCTTGTTAAGTGGAAACTTATAGCTATAATAAGATGTGGTATGTGTGCCAATGAGACAACTTTTTATCCAAGTCATAATTTGTAAAAATCCATTATAGATCAAGATACAGTCCTGGCTCACGCTGAACAGGAATCTATAAAGAGTGCCAAAAATGACTAGTGTAAAACCTTTGTAAATGAAAAAAACAACTGTCTTATCTCTATATAAAAAATATTTGTAACTTTATTATGCATGACAAGTCGGTAACATTTTATGTGTAAAATTATCGTTTAGCACCTCTCCTTTTCACATAACTTCCTTGTTATAATTAACATGGTATCTTTTACTGAAAAAAAAGATAATCTCAAAGCCGTTCACATATCTGTTTTTAGTTTCAAGAAGCAACTGTGACATTGTTAACTACTTAATTACTTGCTTCTGCTTTCTTTAAAGAGAGAAACATATGGAAGCAAATGGATACTGAAAAAGTTAGACAATATTTTCAAGATTATATAACAGATTCTGCACAGAAGCCAAGTCCAGGTAAGGTGTATAGACAATATAAACTGCTTCCTGCAGTTTCCATTCCTACATTACAAAAAGTTAAGATAATATCTAGAATATATTTCAAAGGATAACTAAATTTGGGTCAGAAAAGCCCTAAATTTAAAGTCATTTGTACATGATCTTGAAACTTTAATCGAACAGTTTTCACATAAAGAAATCCCATCATTGGGACTATAATTATTGTAGACAACGATATATCTGAAAAAAGTAAAGCATTTAGAGCAAATCTAACAGGGTTCAGAAATGTTCAGCAAAGTCAGATCTTCAAAATTGTTTCAATGACCAAATTTGTCAATTGACTCCTTAATTATTTATTGCCCTTTTAATGTTTAGATTTTTCATTCTTTTTGCAAGTCTATTACTTTTTCAAAAATCTATTTCTCTGAAACTACTGGGTCAAAAACTTCCAAACTTTAATTGGATGTTCCTTATGGTGTTTTGTTTTTAAATTGTATTTGAAGGATTTGATTCATCAACCAACATACATCATCGGGCTGCAATGACTAAAAATAGAACATAGAAGACAAAAGAAGGCCTTGGCTTTTATCTCAAAAACTTCAACAGTGAGAGCAAAAGTGAAAGGGAGTTAAAGTGATAAATGTGTCGATCATGATCTATCTGTGATGAAATTTTCAGACAAGTTTGACAGTAATCCAACAATAAGTTGTCCTTTAGTCTGAAGATTACTTGACAACGTAGATTTCACCTATTTAACAATTTCACTTATGCAGTGTGCTCTTACTGCTTAAGTTTAGATGAAAGCAAAAAACTTCATTTTTTTTTGGGTTTCAGATGCAACTGAAATTGACAATTTCAAGGCAAAATATCCTGATATAACTTGTAATGTTGACGTTATAAAGGTGAAAGTTATGAATGAAAAGAAAGAAAGAAAAAGAAAACTTGAAAGGGAGCTCAGTTATATTGATGCTGTAAGTAATAATTTTTTTTTTTTATAGTTATGCAATTTAATGAAAGTTATGCTCATTAGAAATATGTCAGATCAAGTAATCAAGTAACACTTACACTAATATATACCAAAATGAACAAAATCTGGAAATCATAATTTTCCAAATAAAAAGAAATTAGGGTGGGCAGGGATGAAAATCTATCAATTAATTTTAATTGGCCTTATGAAAGGCTTGTTTGCAATAAATTATTTTATTAAATCAATCATTTGGTCATGTATTTTATAATTCTAAGGTGCCATGGGATGGCAAGTTTCAGACCTGCCTGGAAATTGTTTTCTATTTGACAGTACAATTAAATTAAGAAATTATTTCTTCATGTTATGCTCTATGCTCATTTAAAAATGGGTATGTATTAAATTTGGCGGTATTTTACACTGAGCCTTAATATGATGAACATAGAGCACATACCTGCCAACCCTCCTGCTTAAATGCCGAAATTGGGAAATCTCCCGCTTGCTGATAGGAGAGTTGCCTATTGATGATCGGTCATAAGGAACATTAATTAATGTACATTGTATCATACTAAGTTGACCAGTTCGCAATGCCTCATTAATTATTTCTAAATGAATTGATGAATGTTTGGAAGACTGAGGTACATGTGTCCATGTTTTGAATCATTATTATTCTTTAAAAATTATACGTATGGATAGCTATTTCAGTTTTTTTTCTATATAGATTTTCAACTATATATTTTATTATCATATAGCATATAAGTCGGTAAGCAATCAGTGTAAAGTTCTTTATTGCCATGTTTTAAATATATTGAATACCCCGTATGGAGGTGCTCTTAATTGCAGGATGCTATATATTATACAGATAAGAAGAAAAAATGTTCCGAATGAACAAAAAAAAAGTTTCCGAATATTCCTCCATAGACCATATTTCTAACTAATAAATATGCGTGAACCCTCAGGGGTTCACACAATAAATAGCATTGAAACATATGATGTTTTAATAATATAGTGTTATTAGCTTGCTGTTTCTGTATTTGATCTGTTATAGATTCGAGGTTAGCTGTATTGGAACCAAAACTTGGAAGAGTCGAGAGCCAACACAGCTGATCCAGAATCTATAGAAAATACAGAATTTCATATCTTATTATATTTTATATCACAAATATTATTAAAGGGGCACTAGCTGACAAATTCATGTTCACCGATTTGAGTCAAATTCTCATATTTTATTATATAACAATGTAAAACATTTTTCCAAACTATCAATTTGAAAGTATAAAATAAACAATTAACAGGACATGGTTTCAATAAGATGTAGCTTCATTTCGTCTGAAATTAAGCCAAGACGCCATCTAATTAACTATGGAGTTCACCTTCTATGACCATGTATAAGGGATGTAAGCATAAACACAGATATAAATAGATTTAGCAACTCCTGCAATTGAATTTTTATAGGTCTATTAAATTTTGTATTAATGATTAAAAATGTGTGTTTATGGTCGCTTTTACCTTTATAAGAATGATTTTTTTTGGATCGATTCAGTTAATCAAATTATTTACCTTTTTTTTCACTTTCAATGTTGACATTCTTTTCCTTTAAATAACCGTACATGGACAATGCATGCGCTATTCTATCACTTTCTACGGGGTTAAATTGGAGTTCACATGAATATGAATTTAATGAGGTCAAATTATTCACTTGCAAGTATTATCAATGTTTATTAGCTTAATTTGACAAAAGGAACCATTTTAGCTAATAAAAGCAAATTATTATTTCCCTATTTCCCTTTCATTAAAGGGGCACTAGCTACGAGATATATAAAAAATCTAAAGTTTGATTTTTTTCTGTTCACTCAATAATGAAAGTGAAACAGTGAAATAACAATTCGCTTTTTGCAGCCAAAAAGGTTCAATTTTGTCAAATTACGCTAAGAAACACTGATTATTTGTAATTCACTTTCAAGTGAATGAGTCGACCTCTTTAAATCCGTATTCATGTGAACTTCAATTTAACCCCTAGCTAGAGATTGACAACGCATGTATTGTACGTGTATTGGTTATTTAAAGAAAAAGAATGTCAACAATGAAAGTGAAACTACGGTAAATCATTTTATTACTAATTCGATGCACATAAAATCATTCTTATATGGTTAAAAAACAATGAAAAACATCTATTTTTAATCTATAAAATTAAATCAAACAGACCTATAAAAATCCAATTGCACGTGTTGGTTTAATCTATTCATATCTTTATTTATGTTTACATCGCTTCTATGGTCATCTGAGGTCAAATGGATAGTTAATTAGATGGCGTCTGAACTAAAATACACACGAAACGAACCTATATATTATCTATCCCATGCTCTGTAAATTGTTTATTTTAGACTTTTGATAGTTTGGATAAATGTTTTATATTGTTATAAATCAAATATGAGAATTTTAATCAAATCGGTGACCATGAATTTGACAGCTAGTGCCCCTTTAATGATTGAACAAACAAAATGTCATACTTAAATTTTTTTATATATCTCGTAGCCCCTTTAAGTAGCAAAGAAGAATAAATCAGACAATTTAGCTTTTCATGCTCTTTGATAGTCTGTGTATTATGGTGAGTTATAAACGGAAATGAAAGTATGTCAAAAATTGTAAGTCGTACTTGAAAAGGCTGAGAAATATTTCCATTTTAAGACTTCCAAACTTTTTATGCCCCACTTACGATAGTAGAGGGGCATTATGATTTCTGGTCTGTGGGTCCTTTCCTCTGTCTGTTCGTTTGTTCATTTGTTCGTTCCTCTGTTCGTTCGTCTGTCTGTTTGTTCGTCCCGCTTCAGGTTAAAGTTTTAAGTCAAGGTAGTTTTTTGAT
>NW_027269078.1:0-22987 GCF_963676685.1 Mytilus edulis
ACAGGCCTATCAGATGGTGCCTCATGATTAAGAATCTGATGAGACTAGCATTGATGGAAGCTAGAACCTAATTCCTGTGATATGACTAGTTTCGCAGTTTGTACTTGACTCATATTTTTGAAAAGTATTTTTAAAAATACATCAAATTCTGTTATATTGTTTTAAATTCGTTTTGTTCCTTTAATCAACTAAAAATGTAAAAAAGGTTATTTTTAATAAATTTTTGGACAAGTAACATTTCATTCGGACAAGTAAATTTTGGTATGTGCTTGTCCTACAGGACAAGTTGAAAAAAAAAGTTATTGTAGAGGCCTGAGTGTTAACACTTGGTCAACACCTCATAAGGAACATTCATGCTATGTTTGGTGTTTCATTCCATTTAGTGGTTCTCTAAAAGAAGACATTTGTAAGTATTTCCCATAGGGTACTAAGTTTAACTAAGTCCTCTGCTGGCAGCCATCTTGGATAATGGATCAGCTACAAACTAAACAACACTTGGTCAACACCTCATAAGGATCATTCATGCTATGTTTGGTTCCATTTCATTCAGTGGTTCTCTAGAAGATGTTCAAAATGTGAAAAGTTACGCCGACAATGACGAACGCCAAGTAATGAGAAAAGCTCACTTGGCCCTTTGAGCCAGGTGAGCTGAGAAAACAAAATTCCTAAACTTTGAATGAGAAAGTTAGAACATAATATAATATTTTTTTCCCATATTTTCAATGGAGATTTTTTTTTTATCAAGTCATGTGAGTAATAACAGCTGGTATCAACATAGTGTAAGAAAAATGATAAGAACACTGGATTAATTTGGTGTTTACATTAATTGCACTTTTCTGATCATGTCTTTTAAAAGTTACAGATAATTCAAATTTAACTTAACCACTCAGGAACTAAAAAAATCCAATTCAGCCTTTAATTTTGAATGAACTCAGACAGAACTTCAATTTACCTGGCTTTTGATGTTGAACAACAGGAGACTCTACCTCGGCTGCTGGTCCTTTACCAACTTTGTTTTCAGCACTGACACTACATACATAATGTTTGTCCAGCTTCAGATTCTTAATGGTATAGGAGGTGACAAATGATCTGCCTCGTCCAATCTTTTTCCAGTCATCAGAATCAACCATTTTCAGGGAAATATTGTACCCAGTAACCTTTGAATCGCCAATTGCCTTTGGCCTTGTCCATTCCAAAGTCAACTTGTCATTGGTCCTCGTCTTCACCTTCAAATTTTCAGGTGCTTGTGGTACCTCTGTTGTACATGGAGATTAAATATTTAGTTGATTTCTTATCTTAAATTCAAACACATAAGTATGAAGCAGGGAAACTAGAGTCTCTAGCAAGCTGGGCTTGCTCACCTGCATCTTCAACAATAGCAATTTTTGTTTAAAACTAGAGGCTAGCTCTCATGAGCCTGTGTCGCTTAAATGAATCTTCTGTGGTTTTGAAAATCATTTAAAATAAGGTTTAAATCATAATAAATAGTATAAGCATTGTGGCTTAGTTTTATTCTAATTGGCCCCGTAGATTAACTGGAGAAATTTACGAAAAAATTGTTAAAAATTCACTTTAAAAGGCAATATCAATTTAAGGGGTCAATTGAATATTTTTGTCATATCAACTTCTTTTTAGATCTTATATACATTATCTTTGTCTATAATAATACATTAGATAATAACCAAAAAACTGCTCAATTTCCTTAAAATTACAAATTCAGGGACAGTTATCCAACAACCAGTTGTCTGATTAGTCTTAAGTTTTCAGGACTAATTGATCTTAATCTGATGACCATTTCTATCCCATGTCAGATTTGCTCTAAGTGCTTTAGTTTCAGAACTGTTTACAAAAAGTTGCATTTTACTCCTATGTCCTTTTTTTAGCCATGTCTGTCATCTTGATTGGCAGGCGGGATCATCTAACACATTTTTTTCCAAGATACCTTAATGATGATTGTAACCACGTCAGCTTAATTTTGTCTCAGAAGTTTTAGAGGAAAAGATTTTGATAAAAGTTTATTTATAAGTATATGACAGATGCAAAGTGATGAGAAAAGCTTGATTACAGCCTATTTAGATATTTGACGGACACTGGTGCACTTTTAAAGGGAAGATGTCATGAGCTAAATCTTTAAAGGGAAAAAGCTCCAATATCAGTAGACTAAATATTTCATCCATGATGGTCCATTTGTAGATCTTATTTTGCAGATGCTGATCATAAATATAATGTTTTCAAAATAAAATAGGAAATATGTAAACAGCTGAAAATAAAATAGTCATTTAAGGGCAATCAATTCAATAAGGGGTCAACTGACGATTTTTGCCATAAGACTCATTTGCTTTAGATCTTGACTCTTCGATCTTTTGTCTATTTAAATTTGCTTTCTATCTTTCTTATAATACTTAAAATAATATAGAGTAAAAAAAAAGAAAGATTTGAAAGCCACCATTGGTTGCAATTGACTGTTGAAACAAGGTGACCAGTAGTGCAGGTTTGACTGTATAGCTACATTCATCCCAAGCAGAATTTTCTAATCCTTTAAAAACACATTTTACTCAAATAGTTGTTACCTGCTATTGGTGGACTTGTTAAATTCCTTTTAAATTTATCACAATATAATACTTTATTTCCTCCTTTCTTATTCTTGAATGATGGTTGGCTAGGGCTGGCTTTCCCAATAGATTTCACTGTAAAACAAGAGTTTGTTGACACACAAATGTCTTCACTGATACAACTATTTTCAAAATAATAGGCAAAAATGCAAAAAGCTGATAATAAAAAAGTCATTTAGGACAATAACTTCAATAAAGGGTCAACTGACAATTTTGGGAATGTTCACTTATTTGTTTTAGATCTTGACTTTTTGATCATTTTGCCTATTAACATTTGCTTTCTACATGTATATATTTCTATGATTCTTAAAACAAAAATATAAGACAAAAAGGAATAAAACAGTTGTTGGCTGATGACACAGGTTATGTTTTTCTCATATATTTTATGATAAAATTGAGAATGGAAATGGGGAATGTGTCAAAGAGACAACAACCCGACCAAATAAAAAACAACAGCAGAGGGTCACCAACAGGTCTTCAATGTAGCGAGAAATTCCCGCACCCGGAGGCGTCCTTCAGCTGGCCCCTAAACAAATATATACTAGTCCAGTGATAATGAACGCCATACTAATTTCCAAATTGTACACAAGAAACTAAAATTAAAATAATACAAGACTAACAAAGGCCAGAGGCTCCTGACTGGGGACAGGCACAAAAATGTGGTGGGGTTAAACATGTTTGTGAGATCTCAACCCTCCCCCTATACCTCTAACCAATGTAGAAAAGTAAACGCATAACAATACGCACATTAAAATTCAGTTCAAGAGAAGTCCGAGTCTGATGTCAGAAGATGTAACAAAAAAAAATAAACAAAATGACAATAATACGAAAATAACAACAGACTACTAGCAGTTAACTGACATGCCAGCTCCAGACTTCAATTAAACTGACTGAAAGATTATGATTTCATCATATGAACATCAGGCACAATCCTTCCCGTTAGGGGTTTAGTATCATACCATCATAACATATATGAGAAGAACATAACCCGTGTCATGCCAACAACTGTTTTTAGAATAAATGTGTTTAGTTCCGATGCAAAGACCTTATCAGTGACTCAATATTAACGCCAAAATATGCAATCTTTAATGACTTGACAACAGTATCGTAATTATATCCCTTCTTAATAAGTCTATTCAAAGGTTTTGTAAGTTTCTGAGGTGAATACTGACACCTTTGTGCTTTATAAAGAATATTTCCATAAAAAATTGAATGTGAAATACCTGAACGTATTAGAAGTCTGCATGTTGAGCTATATTTACGAATGATGTCTTTATACCGATGATAAAATTTAGTAAATGTTTTGACTAGTTTGTGATATCGAAAACTCTGGTGTAATAATTTTTCAGTAATACATAAATTTCTCTCGTTAAAATCTAAAACATTGTTACACACACGAGCGAATCGTACAAGTTGAGATATATAAACACCGTAAGATGGTGACAAGGGAACGTCACCATCTAAAAACGAATAATTAACGATAGGAAATGAAAAATCATCCCTTTTATCATAAATTTTAGTATTCAGCTTTCCATTAATGATATAGATATCAAGATCGAGAAAAGGGCAGTGGTCATTGTTAGTATTAGCTTTATTTAAAGTAAGTTCAACAGGATAAATTTCATTAATATACATACTGAAGTCGTCATTATTGAGAGCCAAAATATCATCCAAATATCTAAAAGTATTATTAAATTTGTTTATCAGATGTTGTTTCGATGGGTCTTTGCTTATTTTTGTCATAAATTGTAACTCATAACAATACAAAAACAGGTTCCGCAATAAGTGGTGCACAGTTAGATAGTATGATACTGAACCCCTAAGGGGAGGGATTGTGCCTGATATTCATATGATGAAGACATAATCTTTCAATCAGTTTAATTGAGGTCTGGAGCTGGCATGTCAGTTAACTGCTAGTAGTCTGTTGTTATTTATGTATTATTGTCATTTTATTTATCTTATTTTGTTTCATCTTCTGACATCGGACTCAGACTTCTCCTGAACTGAATTTTAATGTGCGTATTAGGGGTGTGGAAATGCTATGCCTGACTCGCCATTTGAACAACCGGAGAAGTAATTATTTTTGTCTTGGTTGCCGGTGGACAAGTAAAAAAATTTACAAGACAAAGTCCAACAAAAACATAAAATTAATTTCAAAACGTATAAAGATGTTTAATTTATGTAAAAGAAACCAATGTTCAGCAAGTAAAAACATCAATGTTCATGACGATAAATATTACATGATACCTGAAATAGATCAATAACCAAAATAAATAAAAATAAGTATGCGAACCAGAGTCGCGTAACATTGCATTGGCTTTGTCCATTGACCCGGGATTGTCGATTAGGTTTTATCCATCATTTACCGGAAGTGTCATTTCTTTAAATTTTGTATCGAGATTCAGATTGATAAATACAGTGAAACCTGGGTAAACCGAACCCTGATAAAAACGAATTTCAGTTTAAACCGAACAATTTTCAAAGTCCCGAAAAATTTCCCTATCAATTAACGTTAATCTAACCTGACAAAACCGAACCCTGTCAACACCGAATTCCGAACGCTTTTTGAAGGCTAGTTAGTAAATTTGTCTTTAAAAATTACCTGTCAAAATCGATCAATAGCAATCAAAACAAAAAAGCATTTTTAATTATTTGCATGATTTAATTAAACAAACACAGGAAGACAGAGTATCCCAGAGGGTATTTGAGGTTAATTAACTGGTGAGTTGTTATTACAAATTAATTAGCATGTTTGTGTCCATGTCTAAAGTAATTTTTTGTAAAGAAATGTTAAACTGGTCAGCTACCCCCATGGCCGATAATGACAAGGAAGGAACTTTCAGATCAGTTAAATGCACGTTACTCAAATAATTACGACCACAAACTCGCAACTGCCATTTTGTAGCTAAACTGTTTAATTAAATAATAGTTTTAAAGCTTTTCACTGGATTAAGAAGTCATGCAACACAACAAGGTATATGGCTTTCGATTGTCGGATTCTCGTTAGAGGCCCTATATATTTGATACACATGCTCCCAAAGACTTCCGTTAGCTATTCAGCAACGATAAAGTCCGAGAATAAACTGGACCCCTGCTTTTGTTTCACTCTTATCGTGTGTCGAAGTATCAATCAGCAGGTGACCAGGTTAAGTGGAGAACTCGTGTGTACAATGACATTCCAGATTCAACTACGGAATCGTCATTTGAAAGCGTCTGCGAACCTGAATTAGTCAGTGAATTATAGATGAGAAAATAATTATCAAAAGCAAAATTTCTCTTTGTCGGACATCTCACAACGACGAGCGTGATTGACGGAGTTGTGTTTGATTTATTAACAAAAATGAAGCAAAACGTTGATCATCTCTACTTATATTTTTTACATTTACATTTAAATCAACACAAAAATAATTTGTCGTCTATTGTGTCACCTATAATCCCGTGTCAGTAAGTGCCAAAATTATTTTGGTGTCAACTTCCGTTTATCTCTATAATCCGAACACCTGTGAAAACCGAACAAAACGCAAAGTCTCGTGGGTGTTCGGTTTGGACAGGTTTCACTGTACTTAATAAAAAGCTGGGCAAGCAAGACAAAAAGAGTCATGAGTCGAGTAGAAAACCTTAAATGCAAATGGAGGACACAGAGTATTTAAAAAAAAAAACAGAAGCGAGAATTTCAGACATCGTGGATATCAGATTGACCCTGGCTATCTATGGAAATTCGGAAAATAAATTAAGTTTTGTCTTATTTATAGATGTAAGGTCAACATTATTTGTTGTCAAGTGGTAAATAGAAGGGACGTTTTAATTGCCCATCAATACAATAATAAATATTAATCAAGAAATAGTTAATCTATTATTCAGTTTACATTTCTTCAATCACTGTCCTCAAATTTAGTATCTGTAGCTACTGGCTACAATTTTTATTAAAAAAACTGCTGCAAAATTGTTCTTTACATGTCATTTCATTGGTTGGTTTGCTGTTAGGTTTTGTCCCATTGATGTTTATCAATTTCCTAATTTTTTACACATATTAACAAATGAATTTCATGTGTTTATAATGAACAACAGTGCTAAGTAAGAATCATATATTAGCTAACAAGAAATACTTCAATATTTATTGAAATCATCAGGGCAAGTAAAAAAAATTCTGGACAAGTAAAATTTTTGTTTTACTTGCCCAGGGACAAGTGCTCACAACAAATATTTCCACACCCCTGCGTATTGTTATGTGTTTACTTTTCTACATTAGCTAGTGGTATAGGGGAGGGTTTAGATCTCATAAACATGTTTAACCCGGCCGCAATTTAGCGCCAGTCCCAAGTCAGGAGCCTCTGTCCTTTGTAAGTCTTGTATGATTTTCAATTTTAGTTTCTTGTGAATAATTCAAAGTTTAGTATGATGTCCATTATAACTGTACTAGTATACATATTATTTAAGGGGCCAGCTGAAGGACACCTACGGTTGCAGGAGATTCTCGCTACATTGAAGACCCTTTGGTGGCCTTCGACTGTTGTCTAATCTATGGTCGGGTTGTTGTCGCTTTGACACATTCCCCATTACCTTTCTCAATTTTATTAACAGCCCAGCTATATACTGATACCATGTTTACATTCACTGCACCAGTGCATTGGTCTAAGATTTCTCTCAAGTCTAACAGTTTTTATTTTTTAATGTTTTGTAAGGGTTCAATGTTGTACATTAAAGCGAGGCTAGTCCCTATAGAAAACATGGAAATTTCTGACCAAAACATTGAATGGCAACTTTTTATCTCTTAATTGATAAAGATCCTATTTCAAACTTTCTAAGCTCCTGCAGCACAAACAATAGTTTTATTTCTATCAACCCACCATTTTTAGTGACATACTTGCATTGATCAAGATTTTGAAATCTTCCCTAATTAAACTGCAAAATTAAAACAAGATCGAACATTGGAAAACTTCATTAACTGTAAATATATTGCTACAACAGTTATGTAAAGGAAATATAAATTTGTGGCAAATTTTGATGCTTTTTCAGATAAGCCTAACATTGTTTTACTTCACTGGATTCCTAAGACAGTCAGAAATGAAATACCTTTTTTTTTCAAATTTTTGGCTTTGGTTAAAAGTCCAATCTTTAAAATATATGAGTTAATCAAGTCTTTTTCTATATATTTCACATAACTTTATATATTTCAAACATATCTATATCATGTAACATATGTCCTTTTTTCACTCTTCCCTATGAAAATTTTGATGTCTTTTTGATTGCACAATTTGATGGGTCATTACTGGTCCTTTATCTTGAACTAGCAGAGTGAATATGACTAGGCATATTCAAATATAACTTATTTAAGCCCATTTATTTAAATTTTCTCAATCATTTTTTACCTGTTGTTGGTCTGCTAGTTAAATTCTTTTTGACTACATCACTATATAGCGCTTCATTTTCTTTCTTATCTTTGATAGATTGTTTGCTTGTTCTGGCTTTCTCAATAGCTTTCACTGTAAAACAAAAGGTCTAAATTACCAGTATGGCCTAAATCTTGAACAATAATCATGATAATATGATAGATTAACTATAGTATAATGATAAACACCCTTAAAATAAACAACCTGATGTTTGTTATACTTATGACACATGTGGAATTGTTCATGTTTGTTATACTTATGACATATGTTGAATTGTTCATGTTTGTTATACTTATGACATATGTGGAATTGTTCATGTTTGTTATACTTATGTTCATTATCAGGTTGTTATACTTATAAACTTATGCTCATATTTTCAAGGTTACCTATTTAACACTGTAATTAAATCTTTAAACATTGTTATGTTTGGTATAAGTATTGATTTTGTTATCAGCAAATTAGACCAACTTGTAACTACACATAGGTACTTTCACTGTAAAACACCCAGTTGATACATATAGTTTGGCACTGCAAAACTGCCTGAAAACAAGAATGTGTCCAAAGTACACAGATGCCCCACTCACACATTATTTTCCATATTTAATGGACCGGGAAATTGGGTAAAAAGTTTAATTTGGCATTAAAATTAGAAAGATCATACCATATAAAGGTAACATGTGTACCAAGTTTTGAGGTTGATTGAATCATCAAAAACTACCTTGACCAAAAACTTTAACCTGAAACTGGCACTTTCATTTTATATGTTCAGTGGACCCTGAAATTGGAGTCAAAAGTCTAATTTGGCTTAAAAATTAGAAACATAATATCATAAGCAACAAGTGTACTAAGTTTCAAGTTGATTGGACTTCAGCTTCATAAAAAAATACCTTGACCAAAAACTTTAACCTGAAGCGGGACAGAGACGAACGTAGGTGGGGCATCAAAGTTTTCAACACAAAAAGTACACAGAAAAGAGCTATGTTATAGTCGGACAGTAGTAGAAACTCACACAAAAAATAGCTGAAAAATTTAAATTAGCAGTTTCAGTAAGATTGTATTTATACTTACATACGGTTTATTTTCTGGAAACTATAAAAATGCTTATTTTAGCCCTTTTTTGGCCCTTTATACATAAACTGTTCGAACCAAAACCCCCTAAATAAATCCCAGCCTTCCTTTTATGATTTCAAACCTAGTTTTAAAATTTCATATATTTCTATTTTCTTATAAATACTTAAGGATGTACTTAGGTGAGGTTAGGTGAAAATTAATAAATTAAGAAGTTAAAATTGATACTATAAGTTGATAGAGCATCAATTAAGGATAAAAATAAGCTAAAAATATTGATAGGTCATGGACCTCTTTTTCGAGATATTTGAGATTTAAAAAATGGCGGGAAAAGGCTGACTCAGACTTTTACCTTATATTTGCATTGGTATTATTAGGTCTCAAAACAAAAGAAAGAAAATTAAGAATCTTCTAAAATTTTGGTAAATGAACTTTCATGAGCTATTAAGTCTTACATGAAAAAATAAATGGGTGTTATGGGGCAAAATATTTTACATTGTATTATATGGAAAAACACCAAGGAGTCCGAACATTTGACACAAATTCCAAAACCTCACCTAAGTACATCCTTAAGTTATTATCAAGAAACCAATGGTCTTATAACTAAATAATAATCTGACACAAATGCTCACAACGACGTGGACATGAGTTTGGACCATAACTTCCAAAATCAATCCAAAAATGTTTTCAACCATATATAAAATAAAATTAACTTAATCACTCAGGAACTAAAAAATCCAATTCAGCCTTTAATTTTGAATGAACTCAGACAGAACTTCAATTCACCTGGCTTTTGATGTTGAACAACAGGAGACTCTACCTCGGCTGCTGGTCCTTTACCAACTTTGTTTTCAGCACTGACACTACATACATAATGTTTGTCCAGCTTCAGATTCTTAATGGTATAGGAGGTGACAAATGATCTGCCTCGTCCAATCTTTTTCCAGTCATCAGAATCAACCATTTTCAGGGAAATATTGTACCCAGTAACCTTTGAATCGCCAATTGCCTTTGGCCTTGTCCATTCCAAAGTCAACTTGTCATTGGTCCTCGTCTTCACCTTCAAATTTTCAGGTGCTTGTGGTACCTCTGTTGTACATGGAGATTAAATATTTAGTTGATTTCTTATCTTAAATTCAAACACATAAGTATGAAGCAGGGGAACTAGTGTCTCTAACAAGGTGGGCTTGCTCACCTGCATCTTCAACAATAGCAATTTTTGTTTAAAATTAGAGGCTAGCTCTTGTCGCTTACATGAATCTTCTGTGGTTTTGTAAATCATGTAAAATGAGTTATGAATCATAATAAATAGTATAAGATACCCTAATAATTAAAATAAAAAAGGTTATCCCACTAGTATCTTGACTTAGACAATACTTACTGAAGACCCCTTATCATTATTTAAATTAGTTTTCAAGTTAAGACCATTTGAAATTGTTGGGTTTTTTTTAACAATTTTCCC
Organism: Mytilus edulis; assembly: GCF_963676685.1. Taxonomy (NCBI): domain Eukaryota; kingdom Metazoa; phylum Mollusca; class Bivalvia; order Mytilida; family Mytilidae; genus Mytilus; species Mytilus edulis. The sequence continues at coordinate 10,533 of NW_027269078.1, forward strand.
TTACACTTCAATAGTTAATCCCTATGTACTATATTCAGACATGATTGCCATGTTAGTTGGATGGCATTGTGGCTTAGTTTAATTCTAATTGGCCCGTAGATTAATTAACTGCTGGAAAATAATTTTTTTAAAGAAAAGTTTACGAAAAAAATCGTTAAAAATTTACATTAAAGACTTAGTGCTTTAGTTTCAGAATTATTTACAAAAAGCTGCATTTTACTCCTATGTCCTTTTTTTAGCCATGTCTGTCATCTTGATTGGCAGGCAGGATCATCTAACAAATTTTTTTACCAAGATACCTTAATGATGATTGTAACCATGTCAGCTTAATTTTGTCTCAGTAGTTTTAGAGGAAAAGATTTCTATAAAAGTTTTATTATAAGTATATGACAATGGACTATGAGGAGGGACAATGGCAGATGCCAAGTGATGAGAAAAGCTCACATTGAAAGTGAAACAAAGGCAAACCATTTTATTGACAGATTTGATCCACAAAAATCATTCTTATAGTAAAAACAATGATAAACATTTACTTTTCATATATAATATGAATTAAGGGGGTTCACAGGTCCAAGTCAATTGTTTTTCTTAATATAGGATTTCACTATACATTGTATTTTCCTATAAATGAACTTTATCTTATACCTTTCAATTATGCTCAAAATCTGCCTTTGAAAGAAGCCTACATTTTTGTAAAAGTACCTTTTTTCTGTTGAAGTAATAGGAGAAAAATTTCATGCATTTGTATGACTTAATATTTCCAGCATTGATGATCTTCACTCAAAAACTAACCTGCACATTTAGATTTAAGAAATCTGTCACCAGGTGGAAAATTTTCCTACAAAAAAAATCAATTGTGTTTTTTGTTAAAATTTATATTCATTTCTTAGCAAACAAAAACAATAATACCTCATTTAAGAGGGTTGTACACTAAAAGCTACATAACTTATCTTACCTGAGGCCCCAACATAGATAAGCAGCATTTTAAATAACTATAGAGGCTCTGAGGAGTCTGTGTTAAGATAATTTTTTTTAATTGATGCATGAAATACTGCAACCATTATACTTTTGGCTTTCAATGTTGATTTATGATTTATTTGATGAACATTATTGCAGTTTACAGTTCATCTCAATCTATATTTATATTCAAGATAGTAACCACCAGAGTGCACACGCTGAAATGTCCCTCTTTCTTTACTTATCATTGATATTATGTTGATAGTCCTAAGTATAAAGCTTTACCACAACTGTCACATAAACTATAAAATTAACCAACAAAAATAAACATTGACCAATAAACCATGAAAATGAGGTCAAGGTCAGATGATCCATGCCAGGCAGACATGTACAGCTAACAATACTTCCATACAACAAATAAAAAGTTGACCTTATGCTTATAGTTAAAGAGAAACAGACCAAAACAGAAAAACTAAACACTGAGAAATGAACTGTTAAAATGAGGTCAAGGTCAAAATTAACCTGCGCGACAGACATATAGATCATAACATATTTCCATACACCAAAGATAGTTGACCTATTGCATATAGTATTAGAAAAAAAGACCATAACTCAAAAACTTAACTTTGACCACTGAACCATGAAAATGAGGTCAAGGTCAGATGACACCTGCCAGCAAGACATGTTCACCTTACAATCATTCTATACGCCAAATATAGTAGACCTATTGCTTATAGTATCTGAGATATGGACTTGACCACCAAAACTTTACCTTGTTCACTGATCCGTGAAAAGAGGGTGAGGTCAAGTGAAAACTGTCTGACGGGCACGAGAACCTAGCAAGGTATGCACATACCAAATATAGTTAGCCTATAACTTATAATAATAGAGAATTTAACATTAAAAAAATTTTTAACTTTTTATTCAAGTAGTCACTGAACCATGAAATAAAGTCAAGGACATTGGACATGCGACTGACAGAAACTTCGAAAAATGAGGCATATGTATATTCAAAGTATGAAGCATCCAGGTCTTCCACCTTCTAAAATATAAAGCTTTTAAGAAGTAAGCTAATGCCACAGCCGTCGTAGCCACCGGATCATAACCCCTGAGTCGAGCTAGGCTGGAAAAAAAAAGCAAATTTTCCTTAAAATTACTAATACAGGGCAGCAAACCAACAACTGCTTTTCTGATTCTTCTGAAAATGTCACTTGGTCACTACAACAACAACAACAACAACAACATCATATAACAAGGGTTTTTAGTTTTATCCAGGTTCTCCACAGGGCAGAGTTTTTTAAGACCACAGTGGTCAACCCCTGAACATAGCTTGATACTGTCTGAATTTGGATTGTGATAAAATTTTTGACATAATATAGATTTTTGTCACAAAATAAATGTGGGTGTTGCTCAATTTGGTCTATGTGCATATCAAACAAAGGACATAGATGGATTCATGACAAAATTTTGTTTTGGTAATGGTGATGTGTTTGTAGATCTTTTTTGACTGAACTTTCTTCCTGCTTACAATTATCTCTATCATTAATCAACTTGGCCTAGTAGTTTTAGTGGAAAATATTTTGAAAAATTTACAGAATTTATGAAAATTGTTAAAAATAGACTATAAAGGGCAATAACTCCTTAAGGGGTCAATTGACCATTTAAGTCATGCTGACTTATTTTAAGGTCTTACTTTGCAAAAACATTATTGCTGTTTACACTGTATCTTTATCTATAAAAATATTCAAGATAATAACATGCAAAATTTTCATAAAATTTGGAATTAAGGGGCAGCAACCCAACAATTGTTTGCCTGAATGGTCTGAAAATTTCAGAGCAAATATATAATGACCTAAAAACATTTTTTTTTCTGACAAATTTGCTCTTAATGCTTTGGTTTCAGATATGAGCCAACCAGATGCTCCACAAGGCCCAGCTTTATATGACCGCAGAGGTTGAACCCTGAACCGTTGGGGCAAGTATGGACACAACATTCAAGCTGGATTCAGCTCTAAATTTGGATTGTGATTAAATAGTTGACACAGCATAGGTTTCTGACACAGAATGATTGTGGTCTAATGAACTTAAAATACTTTTTTTTTCTTTGAGCAATTCACTATGCTGTTGAATATTAATCCTCTCAAAAAAATGTTTGAAGAAATTTTCTTTTTATTTATGAAATCTAAAATGAAAAAAATTTAACCCCCCCCCCCCCCCATTTTTTTTTCACATACCCCTTTCCCTTTATCCAAAACTGATCTCAATTCAAATTTCTAATGGAGTTTGCAACAATAACTACTCATTTAAATACATCATAAAATATTAAAATGTACCAAAAGGTGCTTGTTATCACTGAATGGTTTTAATTTATCAGTTGGTAGTAAAAGTAAATATACATTGTATATTGTATAAAACAATGATTTAAGTTGATTCAACTACTATTCTGGACAAAGAAAGATAACTCCAATCAATTGAAAATTTCTTGCTATTGCACAATATTGTGCAATTAGATACTTCTTGCCATTGCGCAATACTGTGCAATTGAAAATATTTGCTATTGCACAATACTTTGCAATTGAAGATTTCTTGCTATTGCACAATATTGTCACTGTGCAATTGAAAATTTCTTGCTATTGCACAATACTGTGTCATCTAATTACATCACAGATTGGTTATTATACTAGATATTAATGCTATTTATTTATGAGATTTTGAGTTTCGTTTTTTCATAAAAGAACACATTGTGTTGACATGTATTTGTCAAAATCAGACTTGTAATAACTCTCTTCTGGGATGTATCTTTGAAGCAATTCAGATTCAAAAGCGTAAAAACAATGAATTTATCGTAGAAGCTTTAAAAAGAGATCTATAAGAAAATATGTTTAGAGAATGGGTAATACATGTGTCAATCATGACTTCCCATCAAAAATGTAGTTGTCCTACTGGGTTTTGGTTATTAAAAGGATAGACATTGGATGAAAAATATTAATTGTTGCCAGCTGGGCGATCAGGGGGTTTTATACTGAGTGTAATGAACAGTTATTATGATATGCTGGAATAAATTGACTATCTGATTTGATCTGGAACGATATAACTAGTTGTTTTGTTCCGGCCAGAATTTTTCAACTAGCTACATTGTTCCGGGAATTTTCAACTAGCTACTTTTTTCTGGAACTTTTCAACTGCACTCGGAACAAAACAACTAGTTGAAAAGTTCCAACGGAACGAAATAACTAGTTAGAAAGTTCCGCCGGAACAAAGTAACTGGCGGAACATAGTGGCTGTTACATTTACGCATATTGTCATGACCATAAATATAGGTCATTTTTTTTAATGAGGTCATTGTTTGGTATGTAACGTCACGAACGTCAAGTTTTCATATTGTATGTGACGTCACGAACATCAAGTTTGCATATTTTTTGGCACACTAAATGCAACTATAAAAAATACAAAACACTCAAATAAATACAATAATAAACAAAATATTTTTAAAACAGCAGCAGGCAAATGGTAAGGTAACCCAGGTGCTTTGTATAAGCAGTTATTTTAAGGCTTTGAACCAAGACAAAAGCAGAACTGAAGGTAACCCAGTGCTAATCTATCGAGATCAGAAAACAGTTCATATAATATAATACTCTTCTGTTGAAATATATGATAAAGCGTATAATACATGGCAAAATCCGTATCACATGCCGTATCACCCTCGACCAATATCATCCCTCGGGCCTAAAGGCCCTTGGGCTGATATTGATGTCACGGGATGATACGACATATGATACGGATTTTGCCATGTATTATTCTCTATATATCAACAATTCACCAAAGTTTCATGAAAATTCAGCTGAAAGCTTTTTTGAGTTATTGATAGTGTTGACAACAGAAGGATGAATCAACATACAACAGTGGGGCGATAAGAAACAATGAAGGAATCAGAAAGGACAAGATGATTGAAATATAACTCAACTTTTAGAGTCCAATGATCAACTTTAGAGTTAAACTTCACAGAGAGAAGTCAGTAAATAAGATGCAAAATTCAATTGTGTCTGATCCATTTGTCATTTGAAACAATAAAATATGTTTAAACCCACCTCAAAAAGATTTGTGAATTAATCAAGCATGCAATGAATTTTAGATAACACCCAAATATATATTTTCCGCTGAGCTCCTATGAAAACTGATAACTTATTATTTATGTAAGTTTCCTACCTGTTTGATATTATATGCTTGGTCAACTTGATTTCTGAAAAGAAAAAAAAAAGAAACATTAACACAGAGATATGTCTGGTCTACATGTATTTGTAGATCATGTTTATTTGTTATTCAATAATTCATATGTTGCAATTAAAATAGCAATACCTTAACATTTAAAGTATGCAAATATTCAAAGTCTTTTCATAGCAAATTTCATAATAATAGAATAATAGACAAACCTTGCATTTACCCCTACTTTCTATGAGGTGGGATAGGACCTTTATCGGGACTCAGGGATCATGTGTTTTTAAGCTTAAGATTTCGAGATTGACCCTTTAAGGATCCAGGAATTCGTTTTTCAAAATTTTGGGATGTTGAATTGGGATTGTATTTTTTTTTAAATATCAAAAATTAGCTCAAAATCTTAACTGTGATTTTCAACAATTTATCAGGGTCCAAAGTCAGAAATTTCTGCAAAAAATTAAACTCAAACTTGATCTGTAACTCATCATGGTTAACTCACATACCAAAAATCAGCCAAATATCTAAAAGTGTTTAGAAAAAAAGACTGTGTAATGGTTTGTTGTGGAATGAGCGAATGACAGAATGACTGAGACAAGGGTAAAACTATATTGCCCTGACAACTTTGTTCTGGGCCATAAAAAAAACTATGAAAATAATACATTGAACTTTATATCTAATTTTGAAAAATATGTATTTTCTATAAGGTTACATATTAAAAAATCTTAGAGGACAGATTAGCAACAAAGTACATTTTTTTTTACTTTTGTTAGCACCTCATACGGAACATACAAATCATTACTGGATTCAATTCTTTTATTGGATCTAAATGGAAGACTTAAATTTGTAAGTATTTCCCAGCATATGCTTAACTATAAAGCCCCCTTACTGAAGCCTACTTAGATAACAGATACTGAGATAGGCAACAAAGCAACAACACAGCTCTTAAGAAACAATTAATCATATAAAATAAGAAGATGTGGCCATGGTATGAGTGCCAATTAGCCAACCTTCCATCCGAGTGGCATTGTATATGAAGTCACCAATTTAGGTCAAATAATAGCCTTATTTCTACATCAAGCCTTGGCTTCCTTTGGATCCATTTGAAGCTTTTCTCTGGAAGACAATTTTATAATAGTATGTTTTTCCAATAGGTTACTATGTTACACTAAGGGCCACTATAGGCAACTTTCTAGGATAAAAAAGTAAGAATGCTAATTCAAGTTTACATCTCATAAGAAACATTCATGTCATATATTATTCCTATCACTATGAGTGATTCATGTAAGAATTTTTTATGTAATTCCTAAAACTAGGTACCCTGATGGTAGCTTTCTGGGATGACAAATCAGTGACAAGGTTACAAAACTTGGTAGGTAACCTGGTAAGCACCTCATCAAGAACATAAATACAATATTTGGTTTCAATGAATTCAAAGGTTCTTATAAAGAAAGAAGATGTTGGTTACATAACTATTGGTAAATAACACAGTTGCAACTATATGTACTATCCTTAATGGTTGCGCCCAAAACATCGATAAGGACAAGTTACAGATATATCCAGCCATTTTCAAAAAAGTAGAGGGGAGGTCCCAACCAAGGAGAAAAGGGTGGATGGGGGTCCAACTTTATGTCCCCATTCAAATGCATTGGTCGTCAGAAAAAAAGGGTTTCAACCTCCGGAACTCGCCCCTGTATCTGCCACTGTTTATGTCACATTTTGAAAAAGCCTCATATAAACTATTTTAATCGAATTTAAACAGTTACAGGAAACCAGGTAAAACACAATATTGGATTTACTCATTCCTATGCTTTTGCAAGCAAAGAGTCATGGTAAATTAGACAACATCAAACAGGTCAACCAGGTCGTTAATGCTGTGGTATGGCAAGGAACTGTTCAGGGTAAGGTGTTATTTAGTAAATGACATCAATTGTTTATAATCTGGTGTTTGGCGATCAGATAAGTTATGTAAAATATAGTATCCTTTTCGTCATAGAAAAACCAACAGAGAATGAATTTTCAGTTGTCTTGGCATAGGACCAAAATCTTTAAAAATTACCAATATAAATAAGATTAACTTCCAAATTTCAACATTCCTTAGTAGAATGATATAAATTCATGTCTATGTTAACGGGAGTCACATGTGGAGCTATATCTGCTTACCCTTCCGGAGCAACTGAGATCAACCCCAGTGTTAATGGTGAGGTGTGTGTTGCTCAGACTTCAGTTTTACATGTTGTGTTTTGTAAACTATTGTTAATGTCTGATTGTCTTTTTTTCTTCTTTTTTTGGTGATGGCGTTGTCAGTTAATTATAGACTTCAGTGGCGGATCCAGAAATTTTCATAAGTGGGGGCCCACTGACTGACCTAAGAGGGGGCCCGCTCCAGTCACGCTTCAGTGATTCCCTATATAAGCAACCAAATTTTTTCCCGAAAAGGGGGGGCCCGGGCCCCCTGGGCCCCCCCCCTAAATCCGCCTATGGAGTCTGTGAGTATGAATGTCCCTTTGGAATCTTAATTTCGCCTATGTTTTAATGTTTTCAACTATAGAAAAACAGCATACTGAGACTGTTTTCAATTGTAATATTATAAAATAAAATGTATGGCTACTAGGGATTAAATTTTCAGAGAAGAATTAAGCGGCTTGATATTTAAAGCAGTGTGTACATTTGATTTTAAAAATACTAATACAAGACAACGTTAACCATGTAGGCTACTAATTTTCCGCCACTTGTTTCACATCAATTCGTATTATTGATATTAAATCTAGGAGATGTAACGCTACAATACCTTAATATTTAACATCGTACATCAGTATTGTAGTCAGTGAAAAAAGGCTCAGTATAGTGAGTGATTTCATCAATGTTTACATTAAAATAAAGGGTATACAAATTTATATGTCCAGTTCCCAGGTTTCCTTATCGGTTGTCCATATTTCTTTGTCCCATTAGGTTTCTTTTTCGTTTTCTTTTCATTTTACAAGAAACAAGAGGCTGTCACATTTATTTGTGTCCTGGCAATATCACAAGAACCATAACTGATGAACGGTGAAAGTGAAAATTGTCAATATCAAATTTGACCTGCATTTTGTCATCAGTATCAACATATTAAAATTTGAAAGAGCTTAGGTTGAATGGTTCATGAGTAAATGCAACAACATGAATGGAAACGCCATTTTTTTATCTTTCAAGAACCATAACTCCTGAACGGTAAAAGTCAAAATCAACATTATTTAACTTGACCTCCATTTTGTCATCAGTAACAACATATGAAAATTTGAAAAGCTTTGGTTGAACAGTTCATGAGTAATTTAAGCACTGACATGACTGGAAACGACATTTTTCAATCTTTCAAGAACCATAACTCCTGAACAGTAAAAGTCAAAATCGTCATTCTTGAACTTGACCTCCATTTTGTCATCAGTAATAACATATTAAAATTTGGGAAGCTTGGATTGAACAGTTCATGCAAAACTGCACGGACAAGACTGGAAACCCCATTTTTCAATCTTTCAAGAACCATAACTACTGAATGCCCGGTAAAAGTCAAAATCGTCATTCTTGAACTTGACCTCCATTTTTTCATCAGTAACAACATAGGAAAATTTGGGAAGCTTTGGTTGGACAGTTCATGCATAAATGCACAGACACGACTGGACACGCCATTTTTCAATCTTTCAAGAACCATAACTCCTGAACGGTAAAAGTCAAAATCATTCTTGAACTTGACCTTCATTTTGTTGTCAGTAACAACATGTTAAAATTTTAAAAGCTTTTGATGAATGGTTCATGAGTAAATGCACAGACAACATTTGTTTGCCGCCAGCCCGACCGCCCTACTGCTGACTGCCAGCCGTACATCCCCAAATCAATAACCGAAATTTTTGTCACAAAAATCTGGTTAAAAATACAACGAAAGTTACAAATACACACCAATCATAATGCAAAGCAATTGAAGAAGAATCGCAGAAAAAACAATGAAAAGCATTTCCCCAACCTATCTTAGGATCGAGTTGAAGGACCATCTTTTTAGGCCGTATGTAGATTTGGTTTTGTGTTGCTGGGTTACTATCTTATTGACATTTATCCAACATGTGTTTAAAATAAGAAAAGTCTAACAGACTATAATGAATAGCATGAACGACGTTCACATGACCTTATCTAATATTTAAAAACAAAAACATAGTCTCATCATCTCCTGCTAATTATTTCAATATGTTATGCTTTTAAATCTTTTATTTTCAATTTATTCCTCTTTTTTTCTTTCTTGTAAACATGTGTTATACTACATAAAACATGCCTATTCACGTATATGTAGATAAAATAACCCTAAATAAAAGATGTTAATTCTTTCTGTTTCCGTTTTCCGTTTCCGTTTCGTTTTCCGTTTCCGCCGTTTAGCAACACCCCCTTTTTTCACCCTCCTTGGCAGCCGTCTGGGATCATAATGAATCAGCTACAAAGTAACAAAACTTTTACAACACTGCATGAAGAATATTCATGCAATGTTTTATTTCGCTCCATTTAGTGGCTCTCTAGAAGAAGTTCATAATATATAAAGTTAATGGACAACAGACAAGGGTCTGCATGTGATGAAAAAAGCTCACTTGACTTGGGTTAAAAAAAAATGTATTTTGACCCTAGGCTTGTGTTCTATTTTAGCCATGTTGCTGGCCATTTTAGTAGGAAGGCTAGGTCGGATGTCACATTTATTATGAACACATGTACAATTTCAACTAGAAACACCAATGATGCAGGATTCTGGTCAAGTCTGTTTATAAGGGTTTATATATATAGACTTAACAAATACAGACCAAATAAATCTGTATGCAACATACAGTTTCATTAGTTTCGGTACTTATACATCTTCAGATTTTCAATTTGGCTTTGAGTGTTCCTGATGATAAAACTAAATCCAGACAAGCGCGCTTTAAACGCATAGAATTATTAAAGTATTGTTTTCAATTATTTTATACTAGCTGAAGTATCCAGGTTGTCCAGAAAAACAAAACTTTATGCAAAAAGCTCATAATGTTGCCAACTGCACTCACTTCGGCATATGTCCTGCACTCTGTAAGAGGAGACACAAATTTCCTGAATTTGATTCATTACACAAATATTCAGCTGTACAATGTACAGGTATGTAGAACAAATCAAAGTATATATACTTACGTAATGTAATTAATCAGCCCTTAATAGAGTCAAATAATGATTTTGGTTATTACATAAGCCTCATCTCATCTTTTCTGATAAAAATGAACAAAAAACAAATATGTAACACATTAACAAACAATAACTGAATTACAGGCTCCTGACTGGGACAGACACATACAATTATGTAACAGAAATGGCCTATTATTTTCTCAATTGGAAAACTGAAATCATTTCTGTTTTCATATTTGTAGTTTTGTTTTAGACCAACTTTCAGCAGATGTAAGTCATTAGATAAGAGGCAGTCTACTTGAGTGTGCCTGTTGCATTATAGTACTATTATCCTCTATCTAAGTGTGATAGGATAGATGGGTTCAACCTATTCAACAAATTCTGAATTATTTAGGGAGAGAATGATGGTACTTTGCAAAAAATACTTTGTTATAAATTACAAGTATATGTAACAAAATCCACGCATTATTAAACAGAACAGTCTTTTGCAATAAAAATAACACTTGAAATCTGTATAAAATGTTACATTTGAAAAAGAAATGAATTACATGTAGGTTAGGATTTCACTCAATGCATCCTCAGCATGAATCCACTCCTTCACTCAATGTTCTAGTACATGTTCATGCCCTTAAATTTGTATGGTTTGATTTAACAAATCCTGTGCTAAAGTTTGTTTAATTAGTTCATTATTTGTCTCCAGTTGTTTTTTTTCTCCTGATGAACAACAACAACAACAACAATTTTTATTTGTCAATCAAGACGCCCCGAGGAGCAGTACAATTACAGTTTAAATTAAAGTGTACAAATAATTGTGTTGATTTTTTTCATTGAGATGTGAACATATACATTGTATACATGTATATTTATATGTAATATTTTTTTACAAATTAATTCGGTGTTATATTGTTTAGCAAATTTTAAGACAAAAAAAACACGTTTTCACTGTGAATAAGATATTCCCTCAAAATGGCTCTCAACAAAATAAATGTTTAACCAAATAAACAAATAAAAGCTATGGTCAATTCTGCTGCTCATTGGGTTCATTACATGTAGTTAATATATTTTGTCATGTTGCAATATTTTTTTGGAAAATATATAAGTTCTACATGTATATGAAATATATATACTAAAAGATGATTTAATACATAATAAGGTTGACATATATATATAATCACTTGCTTGATTATATCATAAGTATCTGAAACTAATCAGATGTCAGTATTTTATATGTGGTTAAACGTAACAGTTGTGATGCATCTGCAGCTATTTGTCAAACAATTGAACTCTATATTTATCATATTCTAATGTATTCCCACTGATGTTAGTTGTAGATGCAATAAATCCATCATTTTGACATATGCACCTAGTTAACATTCAAAGGTTGTACACATGAAACATGATAGCAATTATTAAAAGAAATTCTCTTGGCCTTGTCAGCTTAATTCTTTAACAGGAAGTTGCAACTTTTTATACTAATGTACCAGAAGATGCTAAAAATTAAACTATTTAAACTTTTGTGAACAAAGACCAAAATTGACCAGCAATTAAATTCCCTGTATAATTATCACAAGACCACCAACAGTCAGGGGTACAACTTGTACAAGTTATTTTATTTACTTGAAGATGTAAAAAAATATGCATATATATAAGTAAATAAATAATGTTTGAATAATCTCCCCTTTATTTTCTCAAAAATTTACTTGTATTTATCATGTTTACAGTAAATTTTTCTTACAAGCCCACAAAAGTCATCAAGTTTTGAGATGTAAATTCATGCCTATAATGATTTTTCCCAGGTTTGCTCAACTTTTTTATTAGAGTCTCATTAATTCAACAAAGAAATTGATTGTGCAAAGATCTTAAGTATTTGTGCAAGAGGCCTTCAAAAATTGCTCCTTGGGGGCTTGTAAATGAGCAGTGTTCTGAAGACAACAGACAACTGGGATTTTCGTTGTCCATGGAATTACACTTAAATGATTAGTAATTATAAAGACATCTACAAAGGGCAGATAATTTAAAATTCTATTAGAGCAATAATCATAAATTCAATAAAAGAAGATCGGATGACTTTGTTACTTCTACAAGTAAAAAAAATCTGATTGTCTAAGGGACATAACTCAGCC
>NW_027269079.1:0-38068 GCF_963676685.1 Mytilus edulis
CAAATAACCTTAACATTAGGCAAAAGCATATCTTCATTTTTTATTGGCATCTGAACTATCCACTATCTTATTGCATCTGAACTATCTACTATCTTTATTGGTATTTGAACTATCCACTATATTTATTGGCATCTGAACTATCCACTATATTTATTGGAATCTGAACTATCCACTATATTCATTGGCATCTCAACTATCCACTATATTAATTGGCATCTGAACTATCCACTATATTTATTGCATCTGAACTATCACTATATTAATTGGCATCTGAACTATCCACTATATTTATTGGCATCTGAACTATCCACTATATTTATTGGCATCTGAACTATCCACTATATTAATGGCATCTGAACTATTCACTATATTTATTGGCATCTGAACTGTCCACTATATTTATTGGCATCTGAACTATCCACTATATTAATTGGCATCTGAACTATCCACTATATGTATTGGCATATGAACTATCCACTATATTTATTGGCATCTGAACTATCCACTATATTATTGGCATCTGAACTATCCACTATATTTATTGGCAATTCGTTTAGTCAAATATGCGGAAATTAATGGGAAAAAAATCTTAATGAAGGCTATCATTATTGGCATGATCTCGTCTTATTTTGCATTTAATATTTCGCAATAAACACAATTATTACACAGCGGTTCATTTCCAAATGGAAAAAAAACAACATCCGATAACAGTTGCCGCCAAAAGATGATTATTCTGTAAGCAGTCCTTGGTTCTATTCTAGGAGTTGAGAGACAATTTGATACTGACATGCTTAGTAAATAGGTCTCATAGAAATTAGTAACACTTTTTGATTATTTAGTTATTACTTTCGATGCATGTTTTGGGGCCTCGGTGGTCGAGTGTTCTAAGGTAGTCGAACAACTATATTGCTTGTCAAAACTGAATTTGGGATTTCGAATCCGGCAAGTGGCAGGTACGTTCGACACCAATCTCAAATGACTAGGGTTGTTATTTTCCTAATGATTATCGATGGTTCTCACCCGACACTCCGATCTTCCTCTATCAATAAGAATGAGATTTTCATTGAATTAATAAATACTAGAACACACCCGCGAAATCGCTGGCATATACAGCTTGTGAACTGTTGTAGGATGATTTTTTGTAAAAGCTATTATGTATGGAGAATTTCACAAAAGGTATCAAAAGCCCTCTCCCTTAAGTCCGATATTTGTTTCCTTTCTGTTAAATTCAATTATTTTCGTGTGTCTGGCCTCAGACCACAATTATTCTTTTCCTTTGCTACAATGCTTCTTTTGGTAAAGTCAAATCAAATTAAAAATTTGCACTGTTTTAAACATGAAATAAATGCAACTGCTTTTATAAAGATCATTATAAGTCTTAATAAAATATGCTTCTAGGTCAATCCATCAGTGCTTTTTTTCTTTTTAGAGCCTTATTAACATGCCAATGGTATGATATGAATCATGTATAAATGACTAAGACCGACTAAGGCTAATTTGAGGGGTGTCGAATGGGTCCTGCTCCCGAAATCCCGGGCTTATAACCATGAAATCACGAGATGCAGAATTAAAAGAAATTCATATCCCGAAATCCCGAAATCTAAAAATATATTCCCGAATCCCGTAAGGATCAATCCCTAAATCCCGAGCTTAAAAACACCCGAACCCGACGTCGCGAAAAAGGTCATGCCTCCCTCTCATCTCTACCCGTTACTTTCATTTTTACCATATCACTATTTTCCCTTTCAACAATAAATGTTTATGCCCCATTTATGGGCATTATGTTTTCTAGTCTGTCCCGCTTCAGGTTAAAGTTTTTGGTCGAGGTAGTTTTAGATGAAATTGAGCATGTTTTACCGTTATTTTGATATGTATGCAAGTTGTATGACCCCTTAAATAGTAAACATTTCAATGAAACAGTAGACAGAATCAGGGACCTTTCTATACTCTATACTAACATAGAAAGTCCCTGACAGAATACAGAGAGTCTCTATATATTGAAGTAATATAATCGTAGTTAACATGTAGATAAACGCGAAAAATAATTGTCCTCTCTAAGGATGTATAATAGTTGTGATTCTTGAGATCTAAACACCATGATATAAAGAACGCTCTGAATGGCTTATTTATTTTTCATTTTTGTTATCCATCATTCGATTGGTTGTACTTGTGTCACAGGTTTTATTTATTTTAATATATATGCAACTGGTATATTTAATCTTAAATAGTAAACATTTCAATGAAAAGTAGACAGAATACAGAGAGTCTCTATATATTAAAGTAGTATAATTGTAGTTTACATGTAGATAAGGCGAGAAATAATTGTCCTCTATATGGAGCTATAATAGTTGTGGTTCCTGCGATCTAAACACCATGATATGGAGAACGCTCTGATTGGCTTATTTATTTTTCATTTATGTTATCTATCATACGATTGGTTGTATTTGTGCATGTTTTAAACCGGAAGTCTTATTTATGACTTAAAGTCAGTCCGATGACGGAATCATATCCGGACTTTTTTTCGTTTTTCTCCCAAAATAACTTAATCTGAATAATCGTAAGAATGGATGACAAATGCGACTATGCATGTTACCTATAGGACACAGAGGCATGATGATTGATTTGTTGTGGAAGGAAGAGAAGCGACACACAAAATGAGGTCTTCTCGTTTAATAGTATAGATATATTTACTCTTGTTAGTCATTAATACAACTTTTGGCGCAACAAATGTATTGACAGTAAGACAAATAAAGTGTATTTCTAAGTTAAAGCATAAAACAGGGACGAAAGATACCAAAGGGACAGTCAAACTCATAAATCTAAAACAAACTGACAACGCCATGGCTAAAAATGAAAAAGACAAACAGAAAAACAATAGTACACATGACACAACATAGAAAACTAAAGAATAAACAACACGAACCCCACCAAAAACTAGGGGTGATCTCAGGTGCTCCGGAAGGGTAAGCAGATACTGCTCCACATGTGGCACCCGTCGTGTTGCTTATGTGATTACAAATCCGGTAAATAAACAGTCTCCGGGACAAGTTTGCAATTCCGCTGAGTGCAAAAGTTGTCACCTTAATTTTTGGAGTTAAGTCAAAATGAAGTTGATAACTTGGTTGGTATTGGTTCCCTGATATTTGTCCTAAAATTTTTTGGCTCTAGCACCACTGTTGAAAAGTTATGCCCCTTTTTTCAACAATTTCCTCAGAGGAAAAGTAGTTTTCCTCAAGGGAAATCAAATTTCCCTAAAGGAAAAAACAGTTTTCCTCAAGGGAAATTGTTTTTTCCTCAAGGAAAAAGATTTCCCTTAGGGAATTTACTGCATAAATATTTCCTTTGAGGAAATTCAATTTCCTTAGAGGAAATTCTATTTCCTTTGAGGAAATTCTTTTTCCTTTGAGGAAATTTGCGGCTTCAAATTTTCCTTTGAGGAAATTTGTGGCTTCAAATTTTCCTTTGAGGAAATACTTTTTCCTGTGAGGAAATTTGCGGCTTCAAATTTTCCTTGGAGGAAATACTTTTTCCTGTGAGGAAATTTTTGACAAACACTTTCCATGTTTTCCTCAAGGGAAAATTCAAGACAACAAATTTCCTCTAAGGAAATCATTGTTCTTCAATTTTCCTCTAAGGAAATTTCTGAACATCAAATTTCCCTTAAGGAAATGTTTTACCTTATTTTTACTCGTTAAATATTTCTTCACTATACCATGTATACAAACAGTATGAATATAATTTTTACAAGACTGAATAATTGATACAAATGATATTTAAAACTTTAATAAATGTTTGACTCAACATTTTAATGGCATTGAAATTAATACAGTCTGACTGTTTAGGTCTAGGTATTGTTCATACTTTTTATATAACTTTAAACTTTGATTTATAAAAAAATTTGTAGCAAAGGATTCTGTTTTCTTTGTAATTGTTTCAATGCAATATATTAATAAGCAACCAATTTGAATGTCATACCATTTGTGGTGTTCTAAATAATTTGTTTATATTTGCAGATTAAGGCATACAATACAGTTTTGATCCTGTATTTACAGTTTGATGAAAATTTCCATATAGGCTATTTTATGCCTGATTAAATCAAATATGTTATAAAAAATATACCTCCATGTGCTACTTTTTGAGTTAAATGAGGTCAAACTTTTGTATATTTGCTCAAAATTCAGATTTGTGGCCGTATTTTTGCTTTCGAATGAAAGCCGTAACTTTTTTGTTTTAAAAGATAAACACAAATTGTTTTTTGTTAAATAATTTGTAATTTCGTATTTTAAAAGTATCCTAAAAATTTATGCATTTTTTATTCAGAAATAACTCATATTTATGAAATAGTCATGAATTGAGAAAAAAACATAATTTTTAGCTGTATATTTATCAAAATTAAAAAAATTGCACTATTTAAAGTTTTATAAAACTTGGTCCCCATAATCTTCCTAGAAAATGAAACAAAATGTCGTTTTAAAAATAGAGGTCCATGCACTCGTTTTCAAATTAAATCAGTTTGAATGATAAAAATCAGTCGAAAAAAGCATCTTTTCCCGATATGTCACAGTTTGACGTCGAGAAAATAACATTTTACGTTAGCAACGTCATTACCTCCCCTGTAACTGTATCGTATGCCCTTAAATAATAAAATAGACACTTTTCCTGTTATTTTAAATTAAAATTTTCTACTGTTTCAGCTTGTGTACAGTTATTCAATCCACTACGTAAGAATTCAGTGAATACATTATTCCATTCACTACACATTTTCCTTCAATTCTAAGACATTGTAAGAGAAAAGATTTTGCAAATTGTTCTTCAATGATCTTCTTCCGTATATATGATATGAGGGAGCGATGTAAATAAGTGAATAAAACTGGTGTTCCTTTTTTCAACAACAAAATAGTATTTTTTCTGCATTTCTCCTTTCTTTCGACTAATATATATATGTTGTTGCTTTTTTACAATAGTTGTTTTTGTGTATCTATGATAGAACTCCATTTTGTTTATGGCCATCATCGTGTGATTATGATGAAATTTCCTATTTCTTCTTTGCAGGAAAGCACACATTCCAGTTCAGATTAATCCAATTGCACACTATGTAGATAAATTTCAACTTTAAGTTTCCTCTTCAGTAATGACCTATTGATCATGAAAACCAAGATGTCTGATCACCTATAAATACACAAAATAAACAAATAAAATGTTATTTATAAATGGAGAGAGAAACAGCAATAAAAGTTTATTTTGTCATGTTTATTAACATTTTAAATATATTTCCTTTCTTACTTGCGAATGCTTTTGTCTATAGTTCTTATATTAGTTGATTTTGTGCATTTATCAATCTTTCAAGTTGAGGCAGTTTGTTCTTTATATATATGTGTTGAGCTGTTAAACCACTGTCTAAAGTTAGGGTAGGGTTGAGTGCTATAAACCGTTTTTATTACATGCATTAGTTTTTATGGATTTTTAACTTAAACTGTCAGTTACTGTGAGTACTTAACTTTGTGTCTTTTCAATTAAGGGAAATGTATAAATTTCTTGCTTACTGTAAACCAACTTATTTTGCGAGCGATTTATTTTCACAAGCAATTTATTTTCGCATTTAGAATATAACGCGCATATAAATCGTCGCCAATGTTTTTCATATGTATAATCTTTCCTTATTAAAATACATTAAGAAAACTTGTAAATTGCAAAAAATAAATAGCTGCGATGTAGACTAGAAAGTATAAAACGCAAAATAAAGTATTCACGAAAAATAGTTGGTTAACAGTAGTCCAGTCTGTGTTTGCAGGAAATTTACATCATTGGTTGTCTGGTGGAGAGTTGTCTTATTGGCAATCATGCCACATCGTATTTTTGTATAGCCTTGCCATATTCCTATTGTGCCTGTCCATAGTTCAGAGCCTGTAGTTTTTGTCAGTTTAGTCTGACACTAAAATTTAGTGGTGTTGTTTTTGTTTCATACCGGTCATATTTATTTTTTGTAATTTGTTTTGTTATAAACTAGGCAATTAGTTTTACAGTTTGGATTGTTTCAATTTTTCATTTGAGGGTCTTTTATAGCTGCCTTTTTTGACTATAGGGTATGGATTTTCTCATTATTGAAGGTCGTCACAGGCCTACAATTGCTTTCTCAAAGCCATGATCAATAGTTTTGATATTTAACATAATACCACATCTTTTAATTTTTATAGTAATCATGATAATCATCTTTCAAGTTCAATTAACTTTTTTAAAAATAAAAGTGGTCTTACCATTTATGTTTAGTTAAATGGCTTCTGCAAATTTTAAATTGCCTATCATTACTGCTGTTTACAATTTCTCTGTATCTTCTATAGTTCTTGTCCTATACATAAAAGAGTAAAAGTTATTATGGAATGACATCTTGCATCAATATTTTTTTTGCTGTTTAATGTACATGATGTATATTAATGTGTGTTTAATAAAAATCTGTACCATGAGTGCTTGATAAGCTTGTTGTCCTTTTAGCTGGTCTTTATGCTTTAAATGAATTTTAATGATCAACTAGAAAAACTATGAGCACTGCGCAAATAAGACCCCCCAACCCCCTCCAAAAAAAAAAGACATGCACACACAGTGGTATTCATTGACATAAAACATGAAGATAATTTGGCTCCATTTAGAGATATCTCAAGTGACTATAAGTTTAAAGCTGTGATTTTTTAACAAATACATTTCTAAAACCTTCCAAAGTTTGAAATGGACAGATTTTAAATAACTTTCCAACAACTAATGTTCCTTAACTCTGCATCTTATACAAAAATATACATGATAAATAGGGGATGATACTCCAGCTTGCATATTATTTGAAGTTTTAAAGGAACATAACTGAAGAACGGTAAAAGTTTTACTACCAAAATTTGAAATTGATCTGATTTTGTGGTAAAAAGTATTGTTTTAAAGTTTAATAAATTTGGTTGAGGTAAACTCAAGTTAGAGGCCGGAAACGAAAAATTTATCATTTTTCCATTTTTAAAGAACATAACTCTAGAATAGCATGAATAGTAAAAGAGACACTACCAAAATTCAAACTTAATCTGTATTTTGTGGTGATTGTGTATAAGTTTCATAACATTTGGTTGAGACAAACTAAAGTTTAGAGAAAGGGAAACCAAAAATTTAGCATTTTTTTCCCATTTGTAAGGGGCATAACTCTAGTACAGTAACACTGACATCACCAAAATTCAAACTTGATCTGAGTATTGTGATAACACGCTTTTGTAAAAGTTTAATTAAATTTGGTTGAGGCAAACTAAAGTACTGTAAGAGAACAAAAAACAACTTTGGGACAGATGGACAGACGATCAAGTGTTAAACTTAATGACCCCTCCACTATGGGTCATGAAAATGAAAAGGGAGTTTATGCAAGATATAAAAACGATTCACCAAAGTTTCATAAAAATTGGTGAGAGCATTCTTGAGACTATCCAAATCCCAATAGTACAATAACATATATATATATATATATATATATGTTCCGGACCATATGAGTATTTAGACCATACGCGTATGGTCATGACCATATGCGTATACTCATATGGTCCGACCATATGAGTATAATACTCGTTTGGTTATTAACGGGCCGGACCATATGAGTATTTGGACCATATAGGTATATTTATTTTTCCAAATTACATTATAAACGTTTCAATAATACAAGAACTTTATCTAAAAAAAACAGTGATGGTTTAAAACATGACAATTTTTTAATTTTATAATAAAAAAAAAAATACGTAAAAATTTAATATTGATGCCATAGTTAGTTTTCATCGCTAGTTACATTAGTGCATGTAGCTTGGATGACATTCACTTCCACACGGTATCATAGCTTTTTTGCATTTGCAAGTTTTGTGCACGATCTTTTTCATTTACACATTTTGTTTGCGAGTGAAAAACAAGCCTTTTTTTGCAGCTGCGTACAGTGATACCGAGGTCTTTGGCAATTCTGATGTCTACAGTGTTTTAAGAAGCTCTATATCTCAAATATCGTAAAATGGTTGACTGCAATACACCATCTTCACAACACAACTTAAATAAACTAATAGTATGCTACTTTCCAGTGACTTCTTATGTAACAGTTCATTAAGAAATTTTTGGAATTTAATTTTTTAGTCGACATATTGCCATTTACTCGTAATAACAAATCGGTTATGACCATCGGTAATGACCATCGGTATAAAATGTGTTTACTTTAAATTTGACAATTAAGTAAAATTAACAATGTGAAACTTCTTATTTTTATTTAGCTTATCTTTTTATTATAATATAACGATAAAATTACCTATATGATAGCGTCTTTTGAATGAACGGTCATACCATATGAAGAGTTTAGAAGTATTAAAAGTAAACTGTAACAGAGTGTTAATTACCCCGACCATACGTGTATGGTCGGACCATATGAGTATATACCCATATGGTCATGACCATACGCGTATGGTCCAAATACTCATATGGTCCGGAACATATATATATATATACAGGACCCAAGTCAGGAGCCAGAAGTTATGGACTTTGTGACCGTTGTATGATTTTTATTTTAGTTTCTTTTTTTTATATTGAGGAGTTTAGTATGACGTCCATTATCACTCTGACAACTAGTATACATTTTTGTTTAATGGCAAGCTAAAGTATGACTCACAGGCACAGATCCAGGGGGGTCAGAGGGTTGGAACCCCCCTTTTTTTTTTGGACGATCAATGCATTTGAATGGGGACATGTAGTTGGAACCCCCCCCCCCCCCCCCAATTTGTCCTGGGTTAGGAACCCCTCCTTTAAATGGCTGAATCCACCCCAGCCTCAGGTTGTGGGATTTTCTCATTGCATTGAAGACCCATTGGTGACCTTTGGCTATTATCTGCTTTTTGGTCAGGTTGTTATCTCTTTGACACATTCCCCATTTCCATTTTCAATTTATTTTCAGTTCTATTATAAAAGTTAGACTTCTTGTTCATTTGGTTTCACATTTCGGCTTCGTCGGAGGAAGCGTGCGTCCCAGAAATAAAATAGCCTTGCAAGACGTCATAATTGTTTTCACCAACATCAACATTGTAAAGATTGTCGCACTGTGGAAGAAACGAGTTTGACGCGTTAACAAAAATATAGTTGTCTGTGCTGACAGGTTAGTATGTGTGCATACCAATATTTAAATTTTCTAAGCCTTCTTTTTGAATATTTTGTCCATTTCTTGGTAAAATACTGTCAGACCTCGAGTGCTGTTGTTTTACAAAAATGATCAAGTAATGTAGGGGAAAGAAACTAACTTAAAAGACCAAAATAAGCCACAACTAATGGGGGTCTCATTGGGGGTTCTGTTCACGGATCTCGCTTAGTTACTATTTTTTTTTTTAGATTCCCGCATCCCGCTTACACTATGTATGTAAGCAATTCTGATATTTTTGTAATTTCCCGTGTCCTGCTAAATTTCATTTCCCGTTTTCACGGCACAATAATTTGACTTGAACATGTGTCACGCTTACAAAAAATCCGCCTCGACAATCCCGCGTCCCGCTCAGACCCCCCGAATAGGTACATAAATAGTCTACTATGCAGTCAGTAGCCAAATACACATGTATATATACTTTTAGACGACCTTAGACTCGTATACAGAAAAATCGAAAATACTCATCAGTAATGAACATTTTAGATCACTTAACATTAGATTTTATAACTTAAAATTACGACCATATAGATTTTAAAGATCATTTATTCGAAAGATGATGACTTGTCAATGAGCACCTGTAACCCGGTACTGCATTTTTTTTTTGCACGCGTCAAGAAACAGTTAAAAGTGCCGGGATCTGACAGAGCAAAGAGCTTATTTTCTCGTATGATCTATGTCTGTTACTGTGCAGTGGCGGATGCAGGAATTTTCGAAAGGGGGGGTGCTAGCCCAGGGCAAAAGGGGGGGTGCAGGGGGGGTGCAAACATATGTCCCGATTCAAATGCATTGATCGGCCAAAATAAAGGGGGGGTGCGGACCCCGGAACCCCCCCCCCCCCTCTGGATCCGCCACTGCTGTGAATGTATTATATATATTTATCACAAAAAGCTAGTGCTATTTTCTTTTCTTTTAGTATGAAGCCCCACCCTCCTTCAGCTTATCTGATTAATTTACGATCTCTCTGAATAAAGAAAGTAAGAAAGTCACAACTCTTATATCAGGTATTTTAAATTCTGGTCGATAGTTGTCTCATTACGAATCATTTAAATATTTACATCTCCTTATTTTTTATACAGCACAAAAGATACATAATATATCACACTCAAGTCAATCCGCATGTAAAAAAAACCAAAAAAAAAACTACCAAATGACTAGTAGTCTATAAAAAAAAATCAACTAGAGCATACCAAAATATATAATTTGTAAAGACTTGCATGCAATTAGGCTTATAGCTCTATATTCCTTATAGATCTCATAACTTTACGATTAAAAGGCAGATTATGTGTGTGTAAGTTTATCAGAAAATTTCAGAGAGACACGTCCTAGTCAGGTGATATCAAAATACCAATTTACAAATTCAGATCTTCTGCCTGTTGTATATTGCTATATTACTTTGATTGTATATTGCCAAACTCCAACATTTGACAAATTACATCATTAATATACATGTTTGGTGCGGATGGAAGAAATTCAATATTGATTCTTCAAGAGACAAGTGAATGTTGGAGATACTCATTTCCTATTGTAATATACTGATTAATGTCGGGTGCGCCTAAACAGTGCTAAAAAAAATAATGTATGTTCAGGAAGAAAACAAATTAACAAAATAAACATTAAATACGAGAGGTAGGTCTTGTAATTGAGACCGCCCGTAATACGGTCGGAATATTTTCGACTGCCACTGAAAAGGAGGGACAGAAAATTGGCCTTATACCAGGCTACTAATACAGACCCATTAGCGGTGTGTAGAAATATACCGCAAAGGACTTCTTAGTGCACTAGGAAGTAAGTTTTTACACTAAGGACATTAAAACGATGTTATAAGACCCCAAAGAACATGGATGTAAGAGGATATGAGTATATACCTCACATTTATAAAGTTTGGTCAATAGATGTTGTTATTTGAAGTTAAATGACTTTTAATCAGCGCGTGCCACTCGGCACGTGACCAACGGCTTATTGCAAATTCGGAATTTCCCAATCATCATGTTCAATCAACCTTATCCAAAAAACAATTGTCTCTTGATCGTTACTAATTGATTAATTGTCTTTCGTTATTTTTTTTTTTAAAAAAGGCGATCTCTTTGATCAGATGTTTTTTGTAAGCCAGCATTGATACAACAATTAGTGGGCAACAGCCTTGGCTGTACAGTGCGAGTCTTAAGTCGGCAAACTACCAGCTTGACTAGTTCGTGGAGCGTTTTCACAAATTCTGGTATACTTTGTGGGTCCCAGTTCCTCGGCTGTTTGGGCAGAGATTATCTTATGCGGTTGTTTTTTTGGTTCATTTTCAAAAATTATATCATATGAAGAAAATTTTTTACCTATATATTTCAGGACAAATACGACTTCCATATGATAAAAAATATTTATAACGCGTAATCAAACTTATTTTCTGCAAGCTGCATGTAAACAGACGTATTTGGACATCTTTTGCGTTAGCTATGGTTCATTTTCTAAATTTATTATCACACGAAGAACACGTTTTAGCAATATATTTCAGGACAAAAACGAGTTCAATACGATAATAATTTTTTACTAAATGCAACCAATATAAATAAGAAGATGTGGTATGATTGGAGATATGAGACAACTCTTCACAAGAGACAAAATGATACAGAAATAAATAACCATAAGTCACACTACGGCCTTCAACAGTGAGTAAAGCATATACCACATAGTTATTATTTCATAAATTATTTCATACAAATTTTTTTTTTATGTTAAACAGACAATTCGATAAAAAAAAACAACATTTGAGTCTTTTATTTATTTGAAAATGAAACTTAATCTGACTAAAGTTCGTTAGATAATTTTTAACCTTCTTTTCCTTTTAGAAAAAAAAAAATGTCGAACAATTACAAACAATATGATTTTTGCTTTCTCAATTCAATCGCAATTCGTATACTATGTATATTATAATCAAATTAAATATTTATTTTATTTATTTATTTATTATATATAGCATTAATTAAAAAGTGGAAAAGCAATCATCATGATTTATATGTTTTTTTTTTCGGAATTTACTCATATTTTTAGTGAAACCATTTGTATATACACGCATCTTTGTCTGAATTAAAATAAAAACATTGAACTTACAAATATATCTATTCCTTTTTTGTCTTAGTGACTCTTACATAAACATTTTAACAAGCTGACCACACTCTAACTTCTTAGTTGGTCACATCAAAGTCGTGCACCTATGGCAAATAGCTTTGTCGGGAAATAAATAAAACAAAAGCAGACTTATTTGGCCTTTTAATCATTTAATTAAGAACAAGACGTTTAATTATAAATATTAAGCATAAATCTTTTCGATATAATTGTTAATTTCTTAAAATAAAAAGCATGATTGTTTAATAAGTAACTGTTTGTTATGTTTTGCACGTATATTTGGCACGTGTCAATTGGTTTATTGATTTTCGGCATATCAAAGAAAAACAGGCACGTGTCTAATTAATGTTAAATATCTTATTTATTTATGATTATTTTTCTATAAAATTTTAAATCTATCCATTCAATATCTATCTCTACCATAATATTTGAAAATAATACATATAACAGCTCTCCTTCTAGTCCTTAGTGGCATTGTATATATAGTCCTTAGTGCACTAAGGTGTCCTTAGCAGTGTTTAGACGTACAATTAATGGTTGTTGTTGAATAAACTAACGGTTTAGCGTGGTATAATTTCAAGTTGGTGAAAAAAGAATATAAATCATAACTGTCTTCTATGAAAGATAACTTTATTACTGATGTCAAGCAAGGACGTATGTTAGTTATAGGTCCTTGTGTCAAGGTCCTTAGTGCACTTTTTTGTTCTTAGTGCACTAAAGAGGTCCTTTGCGGTATTTCTACAGTCCACTCGAAGGGTTGTTGCAAGGGTCCCCATTCGGATGTGGCTGAGGACAGCCCAATGGACGTTCCACTATCCTTCTACTAAGGTTTTATTGCGGTCAGAGAAGACCTGTAACGACGTTATTTGGTTCCCATATTCAAATAAATTGATGAATTTAATAATAAATCCTTGTTAATATAGAAAAGCAAGTTAATCTTCTCATCTGGACTTTAGTCTGTATACCGTACCCCTTCTCTATTTTGAGATTGAAAAAAAATATCTTTAAAAAATGCGGTTTGAGCCTATTTCTTCATTTTGATTTGGTAGCACGTTAAGCAATAAGTGACACTTATATGGTATATTACCAATAATAAGGCATATATATGAATTAAGCTGTTCAAAATTCTGTACATTAATGGTACGTGTATCAGATCGGACAATTTTTTGTCGTAAATATAAAAAAGAATTACTATAAATTATCTAGTATGAAATATGTCCACTGGACCGACCGTGCAAGTGCTGTATAGCCAGTCAAGGTCGTTAAAAACTTCCATTTGTTGTTGTCCACTGGAAAAAAGCTCTTTAAAACACGAATCCCCGTTTACTCAATGCCAAATTTATTTGTTAGTATTTTTTAATCTTTTTCTTATGATTTTATCATAATATCTTTTTTGTGATTTTTTTTTGTTTGGTTGAACCAGAGACATATAATACAATTATTATTATATGTCTCTGGTTGAACATGAATTTGACACCGATGCTACAAAGAAAATTTGTTTAATGTCATTTATTGCAATATATACTTAGTATTACACGTGGACAGGATGTTCCCCAGAAAATAAGTTATACACACCCCAGGGTACACGCTACTGTCATATGGAAAATAACTGGGTCACCTGTAAGATGGTAATCAGCTATGCAGCTAATCAGGTGACTGACCATGTCACTACAAATTAAAAAGTTTATCGTCAGATCAAAATGACATATTCATTTTAATTAAAAATTTAAGAACTAAAAGATTTATCATTATTATGAAGTGAAATAATTCAACCAAATCGTATTATTTCCCAAAAGATTATATACATATTTTTTTATCTGTACCGGGGAAAAAAAATTAAAACTGTATTTATAATTTAAATTTCTTAAAGGTCTCATGAAATGTAACTAACGCATGCCTAATTAAGATTTATAAAATTATTGAAAAATATAACAAATATTTAGTTTTGATATTAAATTAAAGTTACCTTTCCGCGCTATAATTTATTTGATAGACTAGACATGAATTCAACAATTTATTTTGAGGGATTTAAGGGTTTGTCCATACAACGTGTATGTTATTAGTATTACACATGACTTGTTTTCGCCTTGAAGCTTATTATTCAAAGTGTTTCAGACAAGGTGATGAAATAACGTACTTGCAAGAAGATACTTTTTTCGATCATCGTGAAGTGACAATTTAATGAGGGGGGGGGCAATTTAATTCCCATTCCTCCATGCACTCTACCCCTGTTCAAATGTATATTTATAATTCCTCGTGCTTTTAATTACCCCCTCTTCGTGATTACCGTTATGCCAACAGAAACCCGGGACTTGATTTACATGTAAAATCAGGGGCGGATCCACCCACGATAATGGAGGGTTTGGATGGGGTTAAATGATTAAAGAATAATGCCCTTAAAAAAATGAAGATTAGAGAATAACGGGCCAAAAAAAAATGAAGATTAGAGAAATGCGTGGTCTAATATTTTGAAGATTAGGGAAAAAAGGGGTTATTTTTTGAAGATTAGAGAAAAAAGGGGTGAAAATTAAATGTTTACAGAATAACAGACCCCCCATCCAGACCCTCATTAAGGGCGTTCCAACTACATGTCTCCATTAAATAAGGGGTGTCGTTGTCGCTGGGTTTCTGTTACCCCACCCTTTTTATATAATTTAGATTTCAAAAGTGTATACCTTTTCATATATTGTGTAGGTTAAAATGTTATCTTTTCCCATATTGTTTGCGTTTTGTTTGGTGTGTAATGTAACAGAGTTTTCCCCGATCTATTCACATATTTTTAAGCCTGAAAAGGTGACCCTATTACAACGGCACGTCTATCACCTTGTATACATAGGAACTTGACTTCAGAGGATTCCCGAGATTATCATTAAATGCAATGATTGCTCACAAAAAGGGGAGTCCAACCCCCGGATTCCATCCCCTTCGACCCGCCTCAGAATATAAATATAATTGTTATTTAAAAGTCATATACTAGTACTAGATCCGAGCACCTGTTTTTGGATATATATACATATAGTTATAAATTTACCGTATAAAATAACTGCGAGAAAATGAATAATACACAAGTTGATAATTGTCTCTTCTCTGCTAATTAATGTGCATGCAATATTCACTCTGATTTACTTGTGAGACCACCGACACTAATAATTTCCTCAAAGTTAATAGGTGCTCCGTAAATTCCGTTACTGGGAAGATCATATCGGATCCGATCAAATTATATTGGTTTCATTCCCCAAATTATAAGTCAACACTTCTCCTTAGAAAAATGCGTCATAATTATCTGGACTACTAATTAAGTCAATGGTATTTGGTATGCAGTTGTATAAGCATTGTCACATTTCATTTACATGGAGATTGTTGTAAGTACTTCCATATAACTTCGAAAACAGACAATAATTTATTTCACTGGATGAGATTGGGCTGACGGATTTTTTAATGGATTAGTAATTTTTATTTATAGCACAAGTTTACATGGCAAGATTATTCACCTTTTTCACGCTACAAATCAAATGGTTGCCTCCTTACACCTACACGACCTAAAACATATTCATATGAACATTTAGTATCATTCATTTTGTGTGACAACTCTTCATGCAGGGACCTGAGTGTAAAGTTGACAGGGGCGGATCCAGAACTTTTCATATTTGGTTTTTTTTTTTTTTTTTTTTGGGGGGGGGATGCTTGCTCCAGTGATACTTCAGTGATTCCCTATATAATCAACAAAATTTTTCACACGAAAAAAGGGGGGGGGGCTTTCCCCTTAATTAGAAATCTCTATCTGCTATTGCCATGAATTTAACTAGGTCATTGTGGGTAAACTGTCATCTATTCCCTTAAGTCTTAGTTCACCCCAAGTTTGATTAAAATTATTGGAGTATATCTACTCTATTAGGTCTCTAGTTTGAATATAGTGTATAACTTGCAAATTAAAATCATACTCCTTCCAAATTTATTTCTTTAAATATTATGGATGAAATAGCAAGTAAGGGATGAAAGTAAATTGGATGAAATGTGGCAATTTTTTTTAGTTAATGTAGTGATTTGGTATAGTTTGAAAAGGTAAAATATTAGTATGTCTGAAGTTGTCAAACTTAATTATATAGACCCTTTAAAAATAAAATTATACTTATTTTGAGTTATAGCTTATAGATTTTTCTATAATGTTGATCAGAGGTGGATCCAGCCATTTTAAAAGGGGGTGTTCCAACTATATGCTCCCATTCAAAAAAGGGGTGAATCCAAACCCCGCACCCCCCCCCCCCCCCCCCCCCTTGGATCCGCCAATGTTGATGTGGTTCTGTCCCAAAAGTAGTACACTGCACTGTTAAATAGATATAGGAAGATGTGGTGTGAGTGCCAATGAGACAACTCTCCATACAAATAACAATTTAAAAAGTAAACCATTATAGGTTAAAGTACGGCCTTCAACACGGAGCCTTGGCTCACACCGAACAACAAGCTATAAAGGGCCCCAAAATTACTAGTGTAAAACCATTCAAACGGGAAAACCAACGGTCTAAAGTCTTTTTTTGGATAGAGCCAGTGCAATTTTACCTCACTGTTCTAGTAGACCAGTAAGATTTTGCCATCACTTGGTGTCTGTCGTTTGTCGTCGTCTGTCTGGTGTTCTCCTCTAAAACTACTGAACCAATTTCTACCAAACTTAAGCTGAATGATTTTTCATGTCATATCTATTGGTATCTAAAAACACTTTTTGTTTTGTTTTCTGTTTCGTCAAAAAACATTGTGATCATGGCAAACAGGAGTAAAGGTAGTTTTGGCTTTTATCTCAAAACCCAAATTAAAGCATTTACAGCAAATCTGACACGGAGTTAATATTATCTAGGTGAAGTTCTATCAACAATAAATTTTCAGACAAATGTAACAACCCATTGATGGGTTTCTGCCACTATATTTTAAGGAAACATTGCAGATTTTATACGACTGCAAAAAGTTTTTTGCAATCCATATATTGGTATCATGTAGTCGTCGTCCAAAGACATTTGGTTTTCGCATAATTACTTTAGTATAAGTTAATAGAAATCTATGAAATTCAAACACAAGGTTTGTGACCACAAAAAGGAAGGTTGGGATTTATTTTGGGAGTTTTTGTCCAGAGTTTAGGAATTAGGGTCCAAAAGGGTCCAAAATTAAACTTTGTTTGATTTTATAGAAAATTGAATTATTGGGGTTCTTTGATATGCCAAATCTAACTGTGTATTTAGATTCTTAATTTTTTGGTCCTGTTTAAATTGGTCTACCTTAAGGTCCAAAGGGTCCAAAATTAAACTTATTTTGATTTTTACAATATTTAAATTCTTGGTGTTCTTTAATATGCGGAATCTGAATATTCACTTATTTTTTTTATTATGGGCCCAGTTTTCAAGTTGGTCCAAATCTGGGTCCAAAATTTTACTTTGTTTGATTTCAACAAAAATTGAATATATGGGGTTCTTTGATATGCTGAATCTAACCATTCATTTAGATTTTTGATATTTTGGCCCATTATCAAATTGGTCCACATTGAGGTCTAAAATGTCCAAAATTGAACTTTATTTGATTTCATAAAAAAATGAATTATTGGGGTTCTTTGATCATGTTGATATGCTGCATCTAACCATGTATTAAGATTTTGAATATTGGACCATATTATAGGTTAATTGTCAATTTAAAAATTTTAAGAACTTGGACATGTTGGACCACATTCATTCTGTGTGAGAAACCTAGTATGCAGTGTCAACTATTGAATCACAATCCAAATTTAAAATTCAGAGCTGTATCAAGCTTGAATGTTGTGTCCATACTTGCCCCAACTGTTCAGGGTTTAACCTGTACGGTCTTATCAAGCTGAGCCATGCGTAGCATTTTTATTGGTTATTATCTTGAATCTTATTTCTGATAAAGATATACTGTAAACAGCAAATATAATTAGCAAAGTAAATTAAGGTCTACAAATATGATATTAATACAACCAAAATTGTCAATTGACCCCATAAGGAGTAGTATTGCCTTTTAAAGACAATTTTTCACAATTTGTTCATCTAGTTTGCTTAATACTCTAAAGAATCTTCCCCTTTGACATTGCGGAATCTACAGCTAAACTTGGACTGAATGAGTTTCAGAGTAACTAGTGTAAAGTTTGTATTTTATTTCCTTTTACGTTAAGAAACATAGTCACTTTATAGTTACATGAGGGTCTGGATTGGGGGGGGGTCTGTTATTCTGTAAACATTTAATTTTCACCCCTTTTTTCTCTCTTTAAAAAAATAACCCCTTTTTTCTCTAATCTTCAAAAAATTAACCCCTTTTTTCTCTAATCTTCATTTTTTTGGCCCGTTATTCTCTAATCTTCATTTTTAAGGCATTATTCTTAATCATTTAACCCAATCCAAACCCTCTTACATGGCTAAAATGGAACATAGGGGTAAAATGATCACAAATGGAAGATTGATGCAAAAAATTTCAGGTGAGCACTTCAGGCTCTTGAGAGCCTCTT
Organism: Mytilus edulis; assembly: GCF_963676685.1. NCBI lineage: Eukaryota > Metazoa > Mollusca > Bivalvia > Mytilida > Mytilidae > Mytilus > Mytilus edulis. Next base: position 18,795 of record NW_027269079.1, read on the forward strand.
GTTTAATTGCTCCTGTAAGTAATATATATTGATTTGAAATTTTGACAAGTGAGACACATACAGATTTTACTGTAAACAATATTTCAGAGTTTAACGTAGTCAAGCGAACAAATCATAGAAGAATAGTTGAATCATGTCTTTGTTGTCCAATGAAAAATTAGTACGAACACGAAGAAAAAGTATGGGAATGTTTGTTTTTTTAAACTATTGACCAGGAAGAAAGTCTGAAAGTGATGACTGGCAAAAAGTCTGTGAAATGAAATAGCACAAATATTCCATTCTTTTTAAATATTATTGTATATAAAGAAAAACACATACTGATGTTTAATAATAGTTTTTACCCTTTTTATGTTTAGGACATGTAAAATATAAACAGTTACAATAGAAATGAGCGGCAAAACAAGATAAACTGAATACAACAAGGCCTTAACGGTAAGACCACTTCTATATACTGTAAATTCAGAAATTATTGCTTGCATTTATTATTGTGCTTTTTCACGAATGGACAACTTATTGTGATTACAAAAAAAAATCTGGCATAAAGATCTATATATATATATATATATATATATATATATATGTTTCTGTTATCAAAAGATGAGGTTTTTTTGTGCGATACTCACCAGTCACATTATTCGCATTACGAAAAACCTTAATTTCTGATAAAAGTAATTGCCTTTGAATGATGACTCATATAAAAATAAGAAGATGTGGTATGGTAAATGAGTGACTTATCCACCAGAGTTCAATGAAGTGGATGCAAGAAATTAAAGGCCAATGATGGGCCGGCCTTCAATAATGAGAAAACACTTCCTTTATAGACATGAGAAGATTTAAACAATCCAATTTAGTTCAACATGTTCAAAGTCAACAACAATTAATAAAAAAAATTCTTGTCTATGAGCACTCAACCTTACCATAATCAGGATAATATAGGACAGTGGTTCAAATAACACAACATATGAACATTCTATAACAACTATTGCAAGTGGCTCAACTTTAAATATCACTGCAAGGCACTAAACAACGAATATTAAATCTTGGACACAAAGCACTGAAATAAGAAAACTCATTTAAGTAAGAATATCAAATGAAAGTTTCTCAAATGTTCATTTAAACATGATCATGATGATAAAATAAGCATATATATTTATATTGCTGTTTTTTTCTCCATTTATAAATTATTTTTTTTAATTTTGTGTATTTATAGGTCAGATATCTTGGTTTTTATGATCATCAACAGGTCCTGCAGGTCTATACTGAAGAGGAAACTTAATCATGTTAATTGTTAATACTTTTCTGCATAATGTGCTAATTGGATTAATTAATGTGAAATGAACTGTGTGTTTTTCTGGAAAAAGAAATAGAAAAAATTCTACAAAATTGCTATAAACAAAATGGAGTACTATCAAAGATGCACAAGAACACAATTGTGTAAAATGTAACAACCTACATATTCACTGATCATTTTTGCTGATGGATTATGGAGAAATTAAGAAAAAAATAGTATCTTTGTCATGTTGTTGTCCAAATAAACACCTGCTTTATCCATTCATGTACATGGCTCCATCATATCAAATATACAGAGTAGATGTTTAAAGAACAAGTTGCCAAAATGTATTCAACCAATTGAAGGAAGATGTCTTGTGGATGGAATTATTTATGCACTGAACTGTTATGTAGGGGGTCGAATAATTGTACACAGCAGCTGAAACAGAAGACAAGTTAATTTAACATGAAAAGTGTTTAATTTTATTTAATATGCAAATATGAGCACAATATTAATAACATCACAAATGGTATGATATTCATAACGTTTTGTCTCTAAGTATTCTATATAATAAGGATGTTCTTATCCCGTGCATAAAAACAATGCCGTATTTGTCAAAACCTTTTCAACTTTTAATCTTCAGTGCTGTACAACTTTGTACCTTTTTCACGTTCGATCTTTTATATCTAGGCGTTATGTATTCAGGTTTAGTTTTCTGTAATTAGTAAATACTTTAGTTTCTTTGTGTATATCTCTTTCATATTCATTTGATAAAATTTACTGTTTGCAATAGCATGAATTGTTCTATATAATAAGAATGTTCTTATCCCGGGCATAAAAACAATGCCGTATTTTGCGAAACCTTTTCAACTTTTGATCTTCAGTGCTGTACAACTTTGTACTTTTTTCACTTTCGATCTTTTATATCTGGGCGTCACTGGTGAGTCTTGTGTGGGCAAGGCGCGTTTTTGGCGTATTGAATTTAAACCTGATGCTTTTTTGTTATCTATTAATCATGTTTTTCTGTGTCTAATATGTTCTCCTATTTATTTGTATTGTAGTCCTGTAATATTATGTTGTCATTTCAATGTTATATTTAACTTTGCCATTAAAGTGCGAGGTTTGGCATGCCTTAAAACCAGGTTCAACCCCACCACTTTTATTCCCCTTTAAAAGTGTCCTGTACCAAGTCAGGAAGATGGTCATTGTTATATATTGTTCGTTTCTCTTTGTGTTGCATTTTAACGTTGAGTCGTTTGTGTTTTCTCTTATTTTTGAGATATTGAGATAAGACGTGGCACGGTACTTGTCTATCCCAAATTCATGTATTTGGTTTTCATGTTACATTTGTTATTCTCGTGGTGTTTTGTCTGATGATTGGTCTGTTTCTGTGTGTGTTGCGTTTCGATGTTGTGTCGTTGTTCTCCTCTTATATTTAATGCGTTTCGCTCGGTTTTGGTTTGTTACCCCGATTTTGTTTTTTGTCCATGGATTTATGAGTTTTGAACAGCGGTATACTACTGTTGCCTTTATTTATTGTATTGTCTTAAAACATGTTAAAAAGTCAGCCTTTTGTTTTTGTATGTTTAATACTCACCATGAAAATTTGTATTAATGTTTTAATTATCTTTTGTATCAATAATTCAGTCTAGGAAAAATTATTTTTATAATGTTTGTACTGTTATGAAATTTTCATAGAGGAAAAAATAGGGGAAAACATTTCCCTAAGGGAAATTTGATGTTCAGAAATTTCCTTAGAGGAAATTTGAAGAACAATGATTTCCTTAGAGGAAATTTATTGTCTTAAATTTTCCCTCGAGGAAAAGTGTTTGTCAAAAATTTCCTCACAGGAAAAAGTATTTCCTCCAAGGAAATTTGAAGCCGCAAAATTTCCTCACAGGAAAAATTTGAAGCCGCAAATTTCCTCAAAGGAAATAGAATTTCCTCAAAGGAAAATTTGAAGCCGCAAATTTCCTCAAAGGAAAAAGAATTTCCTCAAAGGAAATAGAATTTCCTCTAAGGAAATAGAATTTCCTCTAAGGAAATAGAATTTCCTCAAAGGAAATATTTATGCAGCAAATTCCCTAAGGGAAATCTTTTTCCCTTGAGGAAAAAAACAATTTCCCTTGAGGAAAACTGTTTTTCCTTTAGGGAAATTTGATTTCCCTTGAGGAAAACTACTTTTCCTCTGAGGAAATTGTTGAAAAAAGGGGCATAACTTTTTCAACAGTGGTGCTAGAGCCAAAAAATTTTAGGACAAATATCAGGGAACCAATACCAACCAAGTTATCAACTTCAATTTTGACTTAACTCCAAAAATTAAGGTGACAACTTTTGCACTCAGCGGAATTGCAAACTTGTCCGGAGACTGTTAATAGTCTAAATCCATTTGCATTAAAGTAAAAAATCAAAAACAACAACAATTTTTGAGAGTGATGCTTTAAGGTAATCATCTGTACCATGAGTTCGCATGCCATCGGTTCGTCAATTCACTATTCGTCAATCAAAACGTTCAACCCATATCTTTTCACACACTTTTTTAAGAACTTCCAAACGAATGAATCTTATTTAGAAACCGGATTGAAACTTATCAGTACTTTAACAGTTTAAGTACTTTTCGGATGTCAGAGTCTTGCTTCCTGATTGTTTATAGTTTCATTTTTTTCAATGAACTTCGTCACCATTTTTTTCAAATATTTAGCACTTTACAGAATGACATTAAGTACAGTAACTCAACAGCCTAACAGTGTATTACTGTAATGCGTGTGCACTTTCAGATCAGTCAGACACCTACATGTACCTATACTTCCTAATTACCGATATTGTTTATGAGTTGGGATATGCCAAGGCACGATGATAACACATGCATTCTTCGGGATTCTGATATACACAAAGATTTCGTAATCTTGTAATTATTTAAGCTGACCACTGCCCTGCCATAGAGATGCGTGTAGCTTCCGTACTCTCAATTTGATGACATACCCTATTAGTACATATACATTTATAATTTTCTAGTTAATTTTGTGTCTTTTAATTGATGTACATTTCATTATTTGCATCAGGATTTACACATGTCTAATTACTTAAAATGTAACAAAAGAATTTAAAATTTAGACACCGATTCCAATCAAATTGAATGGCGAAATAAGAAAAGTTCATTTGTACATTGTTGTATACGGAGGTGTATTTATGTGCTTTTCTTATGGTACACGTTTATTCTGGGAATTTTGTTCCTCGCTCCTTAGCCTTCTCCTTTAATGTTTACTTTCAAAACTGCTGAATGCTTATTTTCACTGGTTTCAATGTTACGTGAACAGACTAAAATATTATTGTTCCAATAAGAGGACATGAACGGAGATAATGGACAAAAGAGGAAAATAAAATGAAAGAAATAACAAAAACAGAAAAAATAGTGAATAATGGGCTGCACAAATATAAAGTATATGGAATAGCAGGCACAAACAAACACATAAAAGCAACATATATGGTATAACTGCTTTTTAAGAATAAAGAAATGTGCTATCCCCATCGAGACCCACCAGTAATCATACGTCTATCTGTTGACTAAAAACAAAAACCATTTACTATATAATAGTTGCTATAATCCGGTTTTCATTCACGAATGTCAGTTCTAGTTATGCCTAATATGTCATAAAGGCGTTTGACCAGGTTTTCTGTACAATCAAGGATATTCAATTGACATATTATTGATGTATACAGACAGAAAAGCGCAGTTAGCAGAATTATAATCATGCTGATCCCTTCAGATTTGTAATTTATGATCGATGTCATTGACCTCTGTATAACAATAGTACTCTGCTTGAATAAACTGAAAGAAAATAACAAAGGGGAACGTTAACTATTTGAATTTCCCAATGATTTAATTAAGCAAAATCCGAAACAATGAACGTTCTCATTGTAACGCTATTGTGAGCAGTAAGTAAAGCTATATCAACGCTGTTTCGGAGTTTCAACTCAGTAGAGACGTTTTTTTCTTGTCTAAGGTGTTTTAAAGTTCATACGACTTTACTGGGGTTCATGTTCTATTTTGTACATTGTAATGTAAGAATGGAGATACACGTTTTAACAGCGGTAAGCTACTGAGCATCTTTTTTACGTTTCGGCAATTCAGTCCTATTGTTGGTAAAGACTAGCATGAATGTCTTTAAGTTGATCCCCTGCCGTTAATCATGATGATAATGTTTTTGTTAAATTATCACGAAGTATTTAAATGTACTGCTGAATGGCACAAAAGGACTAACATGTACTTTAAATTAACGTTATTTAAACAGTCTAGATTTATATATCAGGGTTGCGTTCAATATCATAGCAGCTTTATATGGCTACTTTGAGTTTTGGCTACTAAACGTGTAGCAAGCCTAGCTGCTAAAAAGATCTAGTTAGCAGCCAGGCTAGCTACACATTCAGTTGTCAAAAATCTACGTAAGCCATATGTAGCTATTGCGATATTGAACGCAACCCAGTTTCTCACGGGAATCTCTATACTAAAATATTCAACAAACTGGACAATTTTTTTGTTCCTAATGGTGTAGTGTTCCCCAAATGTGTGTTGATTAATATTTTGATATTAGAAACATCATCTAATATGTGTTGTTAATGGCTTTGAACTAGCTTTCAGAAATTATGAGTACTCAAAACTGTACTTTGTGTCGATCTGATAAATAGAGAGCTTCTCAACTCATTATTTTATTTTGTTTAATGTTGTGCTGTTACATCACTGTCTCAGTTATATAGGTAAGGTGAGGATTGAGCGGGAAAAAAATGTGTTGCTTTCTGTATAAACATGTTCCAAGTCTGATGCATGTAATTCAGTGGTTGTTTGTTGCTGTTTTTAGTATACAGTTTTTGTATATTGCTTATGCATAAATCGGGCAGACATGTTAGAGAGTTTATGTGATTTGGGTTAATGTTCGTTGTTGAGGATCATACGGTTACCTACAATATTTTACATCTGCTATATTGAACTTTAGTGGATAGAGTCTTTGGACTCAATGAAAGTCATACCACATCTTCTTTTGTTCGAAAATTTCTTAATCTCAAATATTTGAAAATGAAACAAAACAATGATTTTTAAAAAGATTAATAGAGATCACTCCTAGTGGTGGTGTTGGTGCTGATCAGTATTTATATTTCTTATTGTGATGTGTGTACTATTGCTTGTCTGTTTGTCTGTTTGTCTTTTCTATTTAGGCATGGCGTTGTCATTTTTTTTTACTGATAAGTTTTGATGTCCCTCTGGTATCTTTTGTCTCTCTTTTTTTGACATCTATGGTAACATTATTGTCAGCACCTAAAAGTACCCAAACATATATTAACATTTCACATTTTGCTACTTCTTTTGAGGCTCGTATTGAGTTAACTGCGTCAATGATTTCAAATCATACTGATTAAAGGTAAAAGTAAGGACGCAGATCAGTGTATATAGATCTAATCATCTTATTATTGTTGACATTGTTTTTTTTTCATATTGATTAAAGATATAACGTGCAAAAACTTAACTTTAATTATATGATGAAATAAATGTAGCTATAAATTAATAATAATTTTACTCTTTTTTTATCCTGCATATTTAATGGATTAAAAACAGAGGCATGGTGTATACATTCGAAACACAAACTTCCCAAACTGACAGCATCAACCGAGTCTGATTTCAATATAGTGTAAAACCCCAGAACTCACAACAAGTTAAAAGTTCACCTTTTAAAATAAAATCATGTGCTTGCATTCAAAAACAGTATTATTTTTTAAAATAAAACACTGATGCAGTGCAAATCAACAACAAATAAGAGATTTTTTACACTACAAGTCAACTGATTTTAACTCAGGGTGGATTTACACGTTTTCATAAAATTACACAAAACATCTAAGATTAATATAATAGCTAGGTCTTCCTAATAATTGCCCTTGAATCGAATCAATTAATCAAAATCATTACAAAACAGCATGTTAACTTTTTGTAATTACCTTTTTAATCTAGTTTCCCATTAATTTTTCAACCTCATCTATCAAACCAGATGTAAACAAGTTTTTACAAAACTTATCTACTTTGGATATCCTTCCTTTAATTGGTGAATAAGACCTATTAGCTAATTATCTACATGGAACAATTTCTAAGAATAGTAAACAGTTGATTAAATTTTCTGTTTAAACATTTTACATAAGATTTAGTGCGGGATTACAAGTGTCTTTTTGAACTATTAAAGCTTTTAATAGATTAGCTTCTAATAGATCGTTTTATATTGCGTTTCAAGCGGCATAATTACAAAGTTGATTAATTATCTTACAGTATTTCAGACAGAAACTAATCGAAATATCGTAGAATTCCATGTACGCTGTAAATACGTCTAGTTTTGTTTAATAAGATTGTAACAGTATTGCAATACATGAAAATAAACCCGAAAACAATTAATTCGACCGAAAACGCTATCATTTGTGTTGTGTTTATGTTTATGTTTTTAGTTTGATTGTTTGTTTATTTTACTTTGGTCAATTCGTTCATATCTGACGTTGTCCGTTTCTTTAATTTGTTTTTCTATATCGGGCTAGACAAATAGCCAGGTAATTCTACAAACTAAACAAAATTTGTGATCAGGTATTAAAACATATTGCTATTTTGTGTTCGAAAGACTCTGCGTTCATTAGTAGTTATCTCTAGCTAGTATATGTATTATGATGTTCGGATGGATTTCTTATTAATCTTCAACTTTAAACTAAAATAAAACAGTATTATCAGGGTATATGTTAACAAGTTGAAATTAAGAAAATGACATTACAAGATACTGACGCTGATTTGGTGCATAAAATGACAGTTTTGTCAATGAAGTGATATGGCTGCAAATGAGACAATTAACAATCATCCAGAGGACGATCAACAAACAAATCAAGCTCATACAGTATATATATTTATATATGGAGAAAAACCAACGGCATTGTTTTATACATGACGTCGGCAACGTAGAAAACCAGCAAACTAAAATATTATTCTGATATGATAACACTGATGGATTATTTCAGAAATTAGTACCCATGTTAGATATTATGTTCCTTACGTCGTAACTACAGTCCCCTTCCCTTTCGTGAATGTGACCTGACGAATTAGACAATTTACTGGATTTGTTATAACATGAGCTACACGACGGATGCCACATGTGGAGCAAATCTGCTGACCCTTCCGGAGCACCTGAGATCATCCCTAGTTTTTGGTGGGGTTCGTGTTGCTTATTCTTTATTTTTTTATGTTTTGTAATGTGTACTTTTGTTAGTCTGTTTGTCTTTTTCTTTTTTTAGCCATGACGTTGTCAGTTTATTTTGATTTATGAGTTTGACTGTCCCCCTGATATCTTTCATTCCCTCTTTTACTCGACATTATTTCTAAAAACACATTTATGAAAGTATCTATTTTCAAAAACTTTTTATTAAGAAATGCACAATTGGCCTAGTAATATTTCTGATATGGCAAAAATCTGACGGCCTCTACCATTCTCAATGACGTCATAATCGTTCTTAGCAATGAAAGTAAGATGAAAGGTACCAAAAGAAAATACAAACGTATTAGTAAAAAAAGGAAAAAGACAAACAGAAAAACAACAGTACACAAAACACAACATAAAAAACTAAATACTGAGCAACACGTTCCATACCAAAACGGTTATCTTGGGTGCTCCGGACTGTAAACAGATATATTGCACTCGTAGTGTTGCTCAAGTTTGTATAATACCAGTAACAAATCTAATTCGATAAGTCTCATTCGTAAAAGAAAGACAGTCTTGTAGTTGCGACATGAGGAAATATGTGCTATCATCTTAGAAACGAATATTTCATAACGGTCGATCAACATGTGATGGCATCCGTAAAATTGACGAGGAAATGATTTAGACTCTTGGTTTTAGAGCTTCCTTGTGAGCAGCAACCCTCTATCAAAACAAATCCTGAAAGTAAATACAAGCTCTGGTATATATCTGTCAATCAGGCGCTGCTGGCATGTTACTACGTAAGAATGGAAAGTTCACATATTTGAAGTTGACATCCTCTCTTGTCTAATGTTTATTTTTTTAACTGACCCTCATGGTCAATTTCTAGATGTTAATCAAGATTTGAAGCAGACTTAACTGTATCTTTGGTATCAGCTAACACACTCAATTGGTTAGATGCATTCTACACAGTCACCAAATTTTAAATATTTAGTTTGAGACCTTATCTATATTATGGAATTTAAAGTTAAAGGATACTGCTAATTTCTTTTCTGTCCTCCTTATAGTTCCTGTATAAAACCAGCCCCATAAGAATAATGGAAACAATCGGCTATAAGAGGGTCAAAGATGTTTCCAATGGGTATGCTGATATTTTGTTGAAAAACTCGCCCTCTAGACATGCTAGACGTAACAAATATAACGTCAATCATTAAATCATGCATCTTGACAATGGTTGTCTTTTTTTTAACATGTTTAATCAAAGTGATTTTGTAACAGTATGATTTATCCCTCTCTAAGACAAGACACATTTTTTTATGAAACAAAGTTATACCAACTCTATTAATGTGACTTATAGTTTGGAATGTGGAATATGTAAAGTGTAAAAACGTCAAATGATTTCAATTAATACTTTTGCAAGATGAAAGAGTCCTTAGATTGTATGTACTCTAAAAGATCTTTTTTTAGTACCCACATCTGATATACATTGTACGCCACCTCTATAATAGGCATTTCACAACAACTTTGGAACCCGGCTTTGATTGCTACGAAAGTTCATTTCAATAATCAAAAAAAGTTTCGTGAAGCATTTGAAAGACCCAGAAATATACAGTTTTTTGTAAGGACACTTTTGTAATTAAGGTATCCAATACAGTGATGGAGATCGAGTTTTTCATCTTTTGTTCGAAAAATAGAATAGACCTATGGTTGTCTAGGTTGTCCTCTTTAGTAAGTGCTGTATGAGTACATGTTGAGTTTCCAAGTGACTTGTCAATATCTATATCATTTATCAAGCGGTTTATGTAATGTAATTTACACACACAAGTGATGTGGTTTGGGGCTTGATCTGCGGGGACAAAAACACATTTGTCATGAAGGTAGGATACAAAAAAAGATAAATAAAAAAATAATAAGGATAAGTGTTTTGCAACACTTGGGTCTTTAAACATTAATATAGCATGGCCTTATAGATAGACCCTTTCATTTGTATCAACGACGTCACCCCTTACTACATTTGGAAAGAGTATCTAAGTTTTCTTTTTCAAAATTGTGTCAAAGAAAAAAATGAAATGTCGTTTACTTTTCAAAGAAATAAAACAACACACAGATCATAAAACACAAAACTTAAGATGAAGCAACAGAGAACAACAACAGAACCAAGGCAGAACATACATTTTGTAAAATACTTTCTGATTAGGGTACTATATGACACCGGTGAATGTCTTATTTCTAGTTAGAATACAATGACTAATGCAACGCACAATGTTTGCTGTCCTACGAGTCTACGATGTTGTAATAAAGTTTTTCTTAGAAAGATGTTATAAAGGAAATTGAATAGTTGTTTTTCTTTTTGAAAACTAGTAACTTATATTTAAATTTGCTTATGCCTTTTTGTACTATTCCTCATTTTTGGAGTTTTATAATTATCAAAGTCTAATCTGAAACATATAAGGTGGATAATGATAGTATATTGTTCGAAGGCAACAGTATTCAATTGATTACGATAGAAGCAAATTATGTTAAAGGGGCACTAGCTGTCAAATTCATGGTCACCGATTTGACTCAAATTCTAATATTTGATTTAATAACAATGTAAAAAATACAGTTTACAGAGCATGGAGTAGATAATATATAGGTTCGTTTCGTGTGTATTTTAGTCCAGACGCCATATAATTAACTATCAATTCGACCTTAGATGACCATATACCGCGATGTAACCATAAATAAAGATATGAATAGATTACACCAACACGTGCAATTGGGTTTTTATAGGTCTGTTTGATTTTATTTTATAGATTAAAAATAGATTTTTCTCATTGTTTTTTAACCGTATAAGAATGATTTTATGTGCATCGAAATTAGTAATCAAATTATTTACCGTAGTTACACTTTCATTGTTGACATTCTTTTTATTTAAATAACCAGTACACGCACAATGCATGCGTTGTCAATCTCTAGCTAGATGTTAAATTGAAGTTCACATGAATACGGGTTTAAAGAGGTCGACTCATTCACTTGCAAGTGAATAACTAATTATCAATGTTTCTTAGCGTAATTTGACAAAATTGAACCATTTGGCTGCAAAAAAGCGATATGTTATTCTACTATTTCACTTTCATTATTGATTGAACAAATCAAAAATCAAACTTTAGATTTTTTATATATCTCGTAGCTAGTGCCCCTATAACAAAACAGAAATAAAGGAAATTGTTTGAACTCCAAGGTAACGCGACCGGGTACGTCGGAAGGGTAAATGTCTCTTGATATAAATGCATCACCCACCATTTGAAGTCACCCGTAGTCAAAATGTCACGAACGGCAATAGATTACCTTAGATGTATTTGACCAAACTTTTAGGAATTTTCTGTCCATAATGGTTTTAAACCTCTTTTTTGGCCTTTTAAACTTTTTTTTAGATTTGAGCGTCACTAATGCGTTTTTTTGTAGACGAAACGCTCGTCTTGTACAATTACAACATTACAATCCTGGTATCTATGACGATTTTATCTGCAATAGGACACAATCGGTATAATTAACAATCAGATGACGAGAATGGAGGTATCTAAAGAGTCTTAGAGTGTAAAAAATGTCGCCAATGAGTTAAGACTATATGCATCGTATCTTAGACATGACATATTATGAGATCGTAGCAGAGTGACAGTTACACATAACCAATTCTTCAAAGCCTCATCAATGATCATATCAATTCATTGTTGACGGCAATAATTCAATTAGAACGAAATCCGATTAATCGTAAACATTGGATTTAATTTTTATCCATTCAAATTTAAGACGATTTTAATTCCATTATAGATATGATATTCTAGTGTCGCTTTCCTAACAAGTCATCTTATTGAAATGGATGGCCCACTGAAGATGGTAGCGTCAAATTTCTTCAAATATGGAATAAAAATGCTGACATTTGATAAACGTGAGATGAATTAAGTATGCAACGAAGTTGAAGGACCGTAAGATATTATTGCATTATGGTGTATATGTAATGTTAAAACTATGGTAGATTAGATGTGAATAAGATAAACACAAAACCGAAAGGTCAGGTTATATATTGACGGAGTTTACAGGGTGTATTACAATCATTGTATCTGCTGCAATTTCTTGTTTGACTTTCATGTTTTACTTTTGAAAGAATTTGAGAATAAAATTACATGATATTTAATTACCCTGAAATACACGATCTTTAATTTTACATATTGAAAAAAAACGTCACCTGGTGTACTATATTATTTCCGACAACAAAAGAAAAAAAAGAATGTAATACTTCAGTCTTCAATACATAAATTTTGCAACAGAGTGTTTAGCTTAATATGTAATACACTTACAATAATTAGTGAACCGGGGGAATATACCGGAAGATGTATTGTACGTCATACAAGCATTTACCGATGCTACTCAAACCATAGTAAGCTGTAGATGCATATAAAGTACATGATACAATTATATCTGCATAACACATGTTTCTTGAGTTAGGTGAATCAGTATAAAATCCCTTCTATGTAATATTTTCCTAAGGATACACCAACATATTTTGATTTGTTTAAAAACGTCCAAAGCTAAAGTACAGCAACTAACTGCGCTACGTGATTCACATTTTGATATATGAACAATGAAATTATATATATTCCTTTGTATTAATAAACGGACAATTTCTACATCATGAACGTCCAAGACTCAAAGTGTTGACAGTCAAATATTTAAGCATTTTATAAACAATTGATAAAATGTAATGAACCATTTTAGCAATTTTGGTCAATTTAACAAGCATCACTTTTAGCACAAGTAGATCTATTTCTCAACTGGTGATTAGTTAACTCATAATGTCAATTAATATATACCAAAATCTAATCCCTGGCAACTGTGTTGCGATACATTAGGAGCATTGTCGCCTTGCGTAAAGTAACCATAATCTTCTAATTCTGGAAACTTTTTGCCCTTGAAGGAAATTGAATCCTTGTTTAAAATATGTGTTGTACCAAAAGTTACTTTTTGTGATAATTCGTAGCCCTCAATGCTGTTCAAGTTGTGATTTATTTTCCAGTCACTGGTGGGTATTTTATAGTCCATCGATCAAATATATAACCCTGGTATGTTTGAACAGTTCAAATTTGGTAACTTTGTTGAGCGAATTTATCCCATTGAATTTGAGATGAAGGATGCAACATACACAGTTAAGTCTGTCTCATATTTTGACATACATCTAGAAATTGGCAATGAGGGTCAGTTGTAAAAAAAACTTTTATCTTATTTCTATGTAGCAACATACCCTATGTTACTTAACATTACTCTGCCCGATATGTTCCTCGCCAGATTGAATTACTACTTTAAAGTACACACGATATTAGACATTTATCTGTTCCTTTGTGGTCAATCTATATAGACATACTTGCATGAGTTAGAACAATATATTCTTTTAGATAGGGTTGTAATAGTTGTCTGGTTTGATAATATGGCACGTTCAATGACCATGTCAGAAAGTGTATTGAATTATATCTGTCTATGCTCCTACGGTAGACTGTGTTGATCAATGACCGATATACTTTATGTGACGGGATATCTAATATATCTCTTCTACTGCTAAATTATTCAAATATATTTGCCAGTTTATTTTACACAGTAAGCTGATTTGTGTGATTTTTACAGCCTTTCTTGAAAATCGTTTAATGTACGAGCTCAGGTTTAACTTCATATATTGATTTGTCAATGATATATTTGAAATAAAATAAAAGAAATACATTTATCAATACAAAAGAAGTTTAAAAAATATACAATTCATGATGGTGGTACCAAACTCCTTGACTTAAATTGATTTTGCTCGTTTTATTTTCATGGAATTTTGACATAATATTTACTCTGACCCTTTGACAAAAATACAAAAAATAAATCAAACACTTGAACCGCAATCTTTATCGGGAAAAAAACCATTGGATATACAGAAGATTGACAAAAACTAGTTCGCGAAGCTTAATATTTATTTCCTTAACAATAGAACAAGTGCATCATGAAACATCTTTCTAAGTTGTTTACATCATTTAATCAATAATCAAAGCCGGGATTCCAAGTTATTGTGAAACGACTTACATGTATGCTAGAGTCGAGGTGACGTGAATCAGATGTGGGTACTTAAAAAATAAAAAGATCTTCTAGAGTACATATAATCTTAGTCTCTTTAAGTTTGCAATAGTATTATAGCATTCTCCATTCCATATATGACCAACGTAGATACAAGTATCATGTCATAGGAAGGGGGAAAACTCAACTTTGGAAAAAATCACTCTGGTTCTAAGAAAAAATATTCTGAACGTTCTGACGTTATTAAGAGGCTTGATTTAAGGATGGAACTCCTACATGTATTTGTTACATTTAAAGGGACAGCTTTTTAACAAACAATCGGTGTAACGATGGACACATACTGTGACCCTCTTCTTGCCGACTTGAAACTTTATTCATATGAGACTGACTTCATACTTGAACTTCTTAAGAAAAAGAAAAAACGTAAGCAGTACCCTTTAACCCTAATTTCCAATATAAAGATAATGTCATCTCAAGAAATAATTGAAATTTGGTAACTTTGTTGAACGAATCTATCCATCGAATTTGAGGTGAAAGATGTAACATATACAGTTAAGTATATCTCATATCTTGACTTACATCTTGGCAAAAGACAATGAAGATCAGTGGATACCAAAACTTTACGACAAAAGAGAGGATTTCAGCTTCCCAATATGTGAACATTCCATTTCTATGTAGCAGCATACTAAGATCGCCTGCATAAGGAGATTGTATCATCAAGTTGATACGATATTCCTTGGCTGGTATTTCATATCATGATTTCATTGATAGTTTTTGTTTTGCTGACAAAAAAAGCTTTTTAACCAAAATTTACAAATAATGGAGTTGAATACATCCCTTTGTAAGATTTAAGGACGCTATCAAGAATTGATTGACCGTTATGGAACTTCGTTTCACAGATCATAACGGATATGTTCTTAATGTCGGAAATTCAATACCGTGCACCTTTCTCTAGATGTGATCTTCTAATTACCGGATTTGTAATAACATGACCAACACGATTGGTCTAAACTGTGGAGCAGGATCTGCTTACCCTTCTGGAGCACCTAAGATCACCCCAAGTTTTTGTATGGTACGTGTTGCCCAGTCTTTAGTTTTCTATGTTTTGTTTTTGTGAACTATTGTGTTTTTTTCTTTTTTAGCCATGACAACGACTATTGTTTTCAACAAATGAGTGAGAAATGTCTTTCTATATCTGTCACCCCTCTTTTACTAAGAAAACGAAAACAAAATATAAATTTGAATTATGAAAATGTTTTATTATATCTTTTACTGTTATGTTTTAGCATAGTCCGAACTGACATCATAAAATTTTGAAAGGATTTCAACTCAGCGTAATTTGAATTTGTAGTATCTTTTTTCTTAACCATAAATGAAAGCTAATGAACTCTCCATTAGTTTATCTATCACAACAGCTAATGTACATATTTTTGTTCGATATCCTATAAACCAAAGAGCGATATAAATTCAAAGTTCGTAAACATCTACACAGTCATTACACATTTTTGTTATTTCAAAATCATTTCAGATAAATTTAAGTTTCGGCTAAATAAAACGCCCATGTCGACTTAGTACTTTTTAAACCATTAAACCGTTTCTTACTTTTAATAAGATGGCAAGGCTTAAATCTAGAACGTGAGATTAAACGTCAAAGAGAAGATTTCAGCTTCATTTATAATGTAGCTACATTTTAGCAGCGCCTGAATATGAAGTATATAACTTCAAATTGATAGACATTCCAGTGCTTGCATTTTCTATCATGATTTTCCTAATATATGACTGTTGCTTTAAATGATGTTATCATTCCAATTGTTCAACAAGATGGTGAAGTTGTAGTAATCCCTCTAATTGTTTTACGGACGCAAAAACGAGTTAGTTGACTGTAATGGAATATCTTGTTCATAGATGACGACAGATAATTTCCAGCTGTCTTTACCACAATCCCGTTCTCTTTTCCAGAATGTTATGTAATTACATTAATTTTGTAAATACTTGAGCAACATCATCGTAGGTGCATCAGCTAAGCCTTCCGGACCACCTGAGAGTACCTCTGGTTTCTGGTAAAAAAATTATGTTGTCAAGTCTTTAGTTTCTATACTGGGTTTGACCGATTTTCGCTAGTGTGATGGCTTTGTAAGTTTGTCTTTGAATTATTTATTCATGTGGTAAATTTTTCCTCTCATCTATTATGAACACTCCTAGATATTTAGAACACATTATATTACACATTTTTATTGTCGAAGACTGTTTCTTGATCTTTAATTGATTTTTTCTTTAGTTCTGTCATTTTTGCTCAGGTGTCTGTTTAGGTATACCGTACCTATTTTTTGATTAAGAAGCTTTGCCTTGGTTTTATTATTAATTCTTATATGACGTGCTTCTTTCGCTTTGTAAACAACACCGTGATAAAATTCTCGATATATCTATACTTAGCGCAGACTCAGAGATATACATAATAGGCTGTAACAATATACTTCCGACGTAAATCCACATGTATTGGAATCTATTTGCAAACCCTTTGCCGATTTTATTGTTTTGAAAATTGCAATTAAAAAAAGAAAAATAACTTGTATTCTTATTCGGATGCATAATAAAAAGAAGTAATGCACAAGAGCTCGAAGAAATCAACAAAATAAAATAAATTAAAATTCAGCGAAAGTCTATTACGGATTTTAGCGCATTTAAGTTATTTCAAAACATGACGTCATATAAATGAAAACGCTAGAGTTGAAAAGTTTTCTGTTACGTGAGCCATCTAAGTTCGTATAATATTGTATTTAAATTGATTTTTGATGTAGGTTTTTGTTTAACTTTCTATTGTATTGCATTATTCGCATATTTACTGATTTCAGCAAGTCAACATGGCGGCTTCTTAGTTACGAAATGTCAACTTTGGATTTGACGGTACCTTAGGGACGACATCAAAAGTTCAATGAAGGATAAAAAACTTAATTCAAATAGTTTTTTCACTGACCCCCCTACCCCCCTATTAACTTAATTTGGGAAAAATTGATTGACCCATATGGATATATGTAAAAATCAATGTCGGATAACCAAATCTTGCAGCAGTTCAACCCCCCCCCCCCCCCCCCCCCCCCCCACCCCCCCAAACTATTTGAATTAAGTTTGTTATCTTACATTGATCTTTTGATGTCGTCCCTTACGAGGAAAACATGTAATTAAAAATGGCAAATGTTGGGTTGGAGAATTAAAAGAATTAAACAGATTTTTTCTAGCGGTTAATCACGAAATAATCCTTGCAAGCTATAGACTTATTAGCATGATTGAACTTTATCTAACGGGGATTAAAAAAGAACAACCACACTCACAGCATACATGTCTCGCTTCAGTTTTTAAATGACCGTAGTTGTCCTATTAGAATCGAAATAATTAATGGAACGCTCAGGATAAAATTCGAATATCACGGCCCCAGGCCATGTGTAAATTTCCAACAATCTATGTATGACTTATTTCTTAAATTATGTATTTATCAACTTTTCAATAGCGTATGGGTTTGTTGTTTTATTAGAACATATATTTGTATTTACAATAATATTTAAATGTTCATAGTTTGACCATTTAAATCTCAGTCATAGTACAGTCACTATTAATAATTTATTTAAACGCATTACGTTTTTTTAGCAGATCTGGAAAGAACATTATCTAAATACTGTTTTACGATTTGAACGAATTCTTTTTCATTACTTTTCTTTGTAGACATATTTGTAAGACATGTATGCTTCAGTGTCTTAGTGTGCTGGCAATGTGATCAAGGATAGTTGTATTTTGTTAACAATAAAATTGGCTTAAATTGTAAATGCGAGCTATTTCTTATAGTTATGTGTTTTAGTTTTTTGTTCATAAATACTATATTTGCGTTTGATGCCACGAATAAGAAAAACATGTTGATAATGTTTTGGGGACTTAAGTAGCTGTTCGCCAGTCGCACATTTGATATCATCACTTAAAACGTTTTACTATCGCCTATTGTCAATTTCGTAATTGATCCTGTAATATCAGCTCCGTTTTTGAAGTTGATTTTCCCATATACAAACATAAATTTCACAGCCAAGAGCTATTGGAAAGACCAAATTTATAGGTGTGAGATGTGTGTAATCTTTTAAAGTTATTCATATCTTTTCATTCCTTAAAAACTTTTTTTAAACAATGTTATACTAAAAACATTTATATCAAAAGTTATTATTTAAAAAAAATGGTCAAAACGTTTATATATCTTTTTCAATAGTCATGCATCGCATTAGGAGCAACCTATTGTGTATCAAACGAATCTTCACTTAACAAATGGGAATAACCTGTGTTCAATACTAAAGTAAAACTGGTGATAACTAGTGTTTTGAATCGTGAATGATAATAAATTAAGATTTTGTTTACACTGACAAATTCAAATAAGAACTTCTAATACAGTCAGTTGTAATGAGCATATGGGGATTGACGAGAACGTGCGAAAACTACAAATGTTTGCATCCCGCCAGTCATGTGACAATCGAATAGTCCATAACAAAAACACTCGATGTATATCGTGTTAGTCTCGTTATGTTTAAAGTCCCTCGAAATTTTATCCTTATATTCCCTTTTAGATATAGTAAAAAAGTCAAACATATAAAATAAGTAACTGTTTCATCATTGAAATATTTTAATAATGCATAAGCAGGTGCAGTTACTCCCCTTTCACCGTGTCGGATATT